>NC_056743.1:1155002662-1155140106 GCF_019279795.1 Protopterus annectens | reverse complement strand
CATTTGCCGGGCCTCCTGGATCCAACGGTTCAATTGGTCCTGCTTGCGTCTCTTCAGGTCCGCATGGTGGTGACGGACCTGCTCACCAGTGCGTGGAATGCCAGTAGCACTGGTCAGCTCATGAGCCAACTGGTCCCACGCCTCAGCCCTATATACTCCCCATGAGACCTGGCCCTGCATGAGTTGGGCCTCGTGATTATGGACAAGGAGCCAGACCATGTATCTGGACTCCTCAACGCTAACGCTGTGCTCGAAAGCAACGTCCCTCACCTACTCCACTCATGCTGACTGCAAGTCTGTTCTACAATCAGTTATGCTGTGTATTCCGCCTATGGGGCTTATATATGCCGCTTTTCCGCACATTTCTCTGATTGGCCGTTTTGGAATTGTATCTACTTCACTGAAAATGCTTTCTCATGCTCCATTCTGGGTTTTATCCCATATATATGCTATTTCTGCTTTTCTAGGTATTGCTGTCATGGCTTGGTGGTTTAGTTCCTTGACTCTAGTGCATGGTATCCTGTGTTCGAATCTGGCAACTGCTTTTTGCTTTTCCTGACAGAAATGAGTTGAAGACCTGTCAATCAAACATGCCAAAAGCACTTTTAAGCACTTTAAACCTGTTCTGCGCTCGTTTGCGTGGAGGTAACGCATGCGCACTGGCAGTTAGCTTGTGGGAGCGGCGCGCAAACGGTGTGCGCTGGGATAAATCTTAATTGGCTAGTGACACACATGTTCAGCTAATTGCACACAGTTTCAGCCTGTTTACCCGCTGCTTGGCAACGGGCACGCAGTTTGCAGCCTTTTAAACACTACCCGGCTACAGGCACTCTGTCTCACGGCAGCTTAGCTATCAGTACATTTCTGACTATTTTTATTCTTATGTTACTTCAAAATATATGCTCTGTTTCATTCCATTTTACAAAAGGGAATACATTTACATTTGTACAATACTGTCTGGGGGCTTTTTAGTGCTTATTTACAAAAATAAAAAAAAGGTTGTTGTAGGGGCTCGAACCCTGCCTGCCTACTCATAGGGCGGGTACTCTACCACTAAGCTATTATTTCTTGGCTTACTTTGCATATTTAGTTCTTATATCCTTTTCCACTGACTGCTAACTGTGATTGCGCTAGTAGCACACCCAGCACACAGTAGCAAACATTTACGGGTTTAACAAAAAAAAGGTTTTCATTTACTTTTATGACATCTCTTCACTTTATACACTGATGGCCAGTCGGGGCATGTGTTGTATAGTGTGTTTATTCACATTTTCATGGCCTTTCTCGTGGCTGTTTACTTTCAGCCATTCTAGTTTTCCGGGGGCGTGTCCACTTGCAGAGCTTAGCCTACAGACACGCCCCCTACTCTCTTACACGGACCGTGTAAGAGTTACTGGTGTGATTCAGCATGCCTCATGCACCTCATGCATATGCATGACATGCTGACATCACACAGTTTAACTGCAGCCTCCGTGTAAGAGTTATAACTCTTACACGGAGGCTTCCTGAATCTGGCCCATAGATTTTACACATTTTTGAGTGTTTATGTATTTTTTATGATATGCTATATATGCTGAATCTTGATTTGTCTTCTCTTTATGCTTGAGCAATAGTAAGTGTTTACAGAGCTGTGACTACAGTCCGCATGTTTTGAATGGATATTGCAGGAACTCTATTTGAGCTCCGTTGCTTTTAAACTTTAAGTGTTGACCTTTTTTACTTAATTGACTATTCACTTAATTGTTTTATTGATTTTATTCCCGCCCTTTTTTGTATTTAAACTTGTTGTTCTGTTACTTGTTCATTGAGTCTGATGAAGCCGTCTGGTGAAAGCGCTTACTCGTTTCTACAGGAATAAAGAGTATCTATTGGATTTACATTTTGCCTTTTGAGCCTTGATTTGGATTTCTTATACGTACTTTTAGAGATTTTGCCCTCAGCTGTGTTCGCCTACTTCATTCGTGTTTCCATTTACTAGATAAAATCATACTTGCCTATGAATATCCAAGGAGTGCAGGCAGTACTCTCCCTTGTTAGAATGGTTAAGAAAGAACACACTGGAAGGTCAGTAGACTGGTTGAGAGATCACTCTGACACCACCTTTGGTAAAAAGGAAGAATTTGTTATCAGTGATACCCTATCCTTATGGAATATAAGATAGGGAGGATTAATGCATAAGGCTTGAATTTCCGACAATCGCCTAGCCGATGTGATTGCAATCAGAAACAAAGTTTTCCAAGAGAGGTATTTTACATCACAAGAAGAAGCAGGTTCAAAGGGCGGAGCTGTTAGAGCTTGACAAACCAAAGCCAAATCCCAAGGTTGTACGGGATCTCTAAAGAGAGGTTTTAGGTGGATAACCCCTTTCAAGAATGTCCTACAGAGTCTGTGTGACATAAGTGAAGAATCTTGACAACCAATATGAAAATTTGAGATGGCAGCTAAATGCACACGGATAGTAGAGGCAGTCATCCCAGAGTGGAAATATGTGATAAGTAACCCAATACCACTGAGACCGTGGCTGACAAGGGGTCTATTTGTTTATTTTCTGCCCACAGAGAGAACCTCTTCCATTTGTTAAGATAGATTAGTCTGGTGGATGATTTATGAGATGCTATAGGAATATTTTGCACCGGGGATGAAAGATTTTCATGCCTGGCAATCATTGGAAGTGGAGAAACCAAGCTGTCAGTTTCAGGGTTGTTAGATTGGGGTGAATCAGACCCTGAGGGGGGGGCAGGGCAAAGTAGTTGCTGCACTTGTAGTTTATTGGGGAGGCAAATAGGTTGCAGCAAGACTGGCCCCAGCAGATGAAGATTTTTGTCGCTATCATAGGATTGAGGGACCACTTGTGAGGCTGTAGAATACACCTGCTCAATTTGTCTGTTATCATGTTGGAGCTCCTGGGAATGTGTGTTGCAGTCAGAAAGCAGTTGTGAGCTATCACCCATTGCCATACTCTCAGGGCCTCTTGGCATAACAGGTAAGATCTGGTGCCCCCTCATTTGTTGATGTATCAGACCACTGACATGCCTGATTGGATCACAATAGTCCCTGATGGAAGGATGGAGTGAAATGCCTGCAATGCTCGAAGCCCCACCCTCAGTTCCAGGACACTGATATGCAACAGAGCATCTGTCTCTGACTAGGTGCCTTGGACTGAGTTTACTTGACATAGCCCCCCACCCCATCAGGGAGGCTCCCATGGTCACCATGGCTGTCGGCTGATGGGAGTTGAAAGGACAAAGCCATTGTTGGGGATTTTGAGATGTCCACCAGAGTAAATCCTGCTTGCATCTCTGAGTCACACTTATTTGGAAAGACATAGGATGTTGTAGAGGGTACCACTGAGTGAGAAGTAGCCATTGAAAGAGTATCATGTGGAATCTGGCTAAAGGAACTATGGTAATCAAAGCTGCCATTGACCCCAAAAATTGAAGTACAGATCAAGCTGGGGATTTGTGGTGACAGAGCAGTGGTTGAACTTGTCTTATTCTCTGGAGTCTGTGTTCTGGGAGGGATGTTGTGCAATTTCTCATGTCCAACAGTACCCCAAGGAATTCCAAAGACTGGGTTGGGGTCGTGTTGGATTTCTCCCACTTTATAGTGATTCCCAGGCTTTGAATTGTTAGGAGAGTATACTGCAGGGCTTCTTCCAGTAGATGCTTGGTCGAGGCGGTGAGGAGCCAGTCATCTAGATATGGAAATGCCTGGAATCCTTGAAGTCGCAAGTGAGCGATAACCACTGCCATGCATTTTGTGAACACTCTGGGAGCTGTAGAGAGACCGAAGGGCAGGGCTTGAAATTGGTCGTGACTGTCTCCTATATGGAAGTGGAGGCATCTTCTTGAGCATTTGTCCATTTTATGTGGTAATATACATCTTGAAGATCTACAGAGCACATCCAATTGTTTTCTTCCAGGAGATGAAGTTTAGACTGAACCATGACCATCCGGAATTTTTCTGTTTTTACAAATTTGTTTAGTGTACTGAGATCCAGAATTGGTCTACAGTCCCCTGTCTTTTTTGGCACTAAAAAGAACCTTGAGTAAAATCCTATCTGGCCTGGGGGGACTGTCTGGATGACTCTTTTTTGTAACAGCTTTTGGATTTTGTGTGCTGCTGTTTCCCTTTGACTGGGCGGGACGTTGGGTAATACTCTTGATGAGACTGGGCAAAGTGAACCAGAAGAGAAGTTATATATTGTTAGGAAGAAGTTTTTGATATAAGACTATAAGGAAATGGACATTACATTAGTACATGATGAAGTTAAACGGGGCAGGAATAGCCTGGGAAAATTTTTCATTACCCTATACATGTAATTGTAAGAAGGATAGCTTAAGTAAAGGGATATCTTTTTCACTTACCTATTCTACAGATGATTGGGGTATTAGGAATATAATACAGAAACATTGGCATGTGTTACAAGTGGAACCAGCTATAGCCCAGTTAGTGGGGCCCAGCCCACTTTTTGGTTTCAAGAATAAACAGTCTTTGAAATGCAGACTTTGTTATCCTAGGAATGGTGGAGAAACATTAGATAACATAAGGGAAGTTGGCACGAGGAAGTTTGGAGCTTGCTCTTTTTGTCATTTAATCAATGAGTCAACAACATTTGTACATCCACACATTGGTAGAACATATAAAGTTAGGGCAAAGGCTGACTGTAATACAAAGAACTTGGTGTATGTTGCCATATGCACAGAAAGTAATCAGTTTTACAGAGGTAAAACAAATAGGCGTTTAAGGGTGAGAATGAGAGACCATCTGTACTGTGCATGTAGGGGTTTAACCTACAGTGCCATTGTTAAACATATGATTGAAAAAGGAGAGAAACATATTTTTATGTTCTCAGTGTTAGAAGTTATACCCCATTGTGTTAGGAGAGGGGATTTGACAGAACAGGTAGAGTTGAGATGGATATTTAGATTGAGAGCATATCAAGACTATGGGTTGAATGATTATGTTTCTATACAACCAGCCTTAAAATCCAGAAGGCTGAATAAATAAGTTTAAAAAGTTTTAAACAATGCTGTCAAACTTTATTGTATTGCATGTTTTCTGTGATGTAAAGAGGTATGTTTGTAAAGATAGTTTTTAAAGTAGACAGACTGCTAATGACTTAATTATGCCTAGTCTTTGAATTGTACTAGTATCAAATAAGTAGTTAGCAAGCATAAATGTCTGTGTGTCTATTGGTTAGAGTGGCCCAGGGGAATAGTATCTTTGTATTTAGTTCACGGGTTTTAGTTGAGTATGATCTGAAGAAGCAAAAGTGGTTTTGCGAAAGCACTCATCATTTTTTATTCAAGTCTTGGCTTGTTTTGCCCACTCGCTGTGTTTCTGCTGTTTTTTTATTGACTTTATTTATTTACTTACTTATAATTCTGTATTCACTTTTGGCATGGCAAGAGGGCTGGTTTGCAGTTGATCCAGCCCTTGTGGACCACAAGGACAGGTTTCCTGCACAAGAAAGCTTTTAGTTCTGGGATTCAACTAGCTTAGTTAGGTCAGAGCTACCAAAAGGGTAGTCTTACAAGATAACAATGTGATAATGTGGAAGTAGGTGGGCTTAAAGGGAGTCAGCTTAAGCTTTTCTAGGACTAGGGTCCCAAGGTGGAGTAATCTGTTTTTTGGGAATTCTCAAATGTAGAACCCTTTCTACAGTATACACTTCAAAATATTGAAGTACCAAAACAGAAAACATCTAAACATAAATCTCAAAGGATTGAAACTGAAAAACAAAGAAGTAACACAACTCACATTTTTGTTGCAGAGGCAAGCATCCCCCTACCAAGTTATATATACCAACTCTGCTGCAATCACACAACAGTGGGGAAAGGGTAAATTTCTACTCTCCGCTATCGGATCTCCCACAAAGTAATGCCAGCAAAAGCAATCATATGATTATTTGATCATTTCAACCAGCATTAAACATATTCAATACTATGAACATTCAACTATATAGAAGGATTAGTTTCCAGTAACTGTTTCATTGTCAAATGAAAGGGGGGGGTTGCATGGGCAGACAGGCACAGATATTTGAATTATGCACATTTTGGAATGCATAAAACAGCCCAGCTTTGAATACATTTGACAGGGAGGTGAAGACCATGGACACCTTTTCTGACACTGGGTCCTACCCTTTTCCACTTTACTATAAAATAATTTCTCATGCTTGGTTCCTGACTTTACTTAAGATGCAAATCATAGCCTCAGAAAAAGTGTACCTGGGTAAAATGAGTGTTAAATCATCATTCCTGTGAGCCTTATGTTTAGGAAATAGTCAACACTCTGTCCTGAGTTAGGTGGACCACATGCTGAGGAAGTACGCACAGTTCTTCCCTTGCTTGGTCCAGCAGGAGGGAGGTTCAGTCTTGCTTGGGCTGAAAAATATTCTATCAAATCCATTTCTTTTGTTATACCTTAGGAGGCAAGAGAATGGAAAGGAAAGAAAATGGAAACAGATCTGCCCAGAGAACAGAGAATGCATCTGTCACCAAGACCTCTCTTGTGTGTATCCTGTTGTAAACTTTTCTCAATTTTCAGTTTTCTGGGGAAGTAAATGGTCTTCTGGTAATCTCTACTTGTAGAGTGAATCCAAATATACTTTCCTCTTTTTTCCTCTGTCATACCAAGACATCACTCAATTTCTCCTTACTGTTTCTGATCATGTACTCTCCAGTATCTTTTTTAAATACCTTATTAGAATTGTCTCAGCTCTCATTTACCACATGCTAATCTATGTAATAAATAATATGACTAATGAGTCTTTCCTCACATATTTTCTCCAACTCATTGCACTCTACTATGAAACATATATTACATTTTTCACTCCTACTTTTGGTAGTGTTACATGATACTTTGCGATTTAAAATATCTGTAATTGATTTTTGAAAGATTGTGATGGTGGAACTCTTCTTCCTGGGCCTCTACTGAAAATGGGAACTTTTTGGCCCCACTCAGGCTTACCCAGTTGACAGATGTCAAATAAATAAAATTTAGCATTGATTTATTGGGGTCTAGTGGTATTCTTCTTAAGTTGCCTGCTGAACTGCTGCTCTGAGAAGGAATGCACTCCTGTAGTACTTTCCATAATGGCATGGCTAGTCTGCAGAGACAATAGGAATTAGTTCCCTCTGCTTGCTTATGCTACATTACTGTGTACTGTCATGATAATCAGGGTTTCCAGCTCATAAATGTGCTCTGGTGGCTAGAATAGCTGCATCATTTATTTTGATATTTATGTGTTTTTTTCTGACATTCTTTTCCCTATCATCCTGCACTCTCAGGTCCCTCACAAGTTACCAATGCAGAATCTAAGACGTCTGTTGTGAAAATATGAGACCCTGGTTCCACTATGAAGGGCATTCTTAGGTTTGCCATGAAACGAGCAACAAAAAAAAATGGCAAGTCAAAGCAGAAATGGATTGCATTGAGATGGGCACACATAGTTTCTTATCTTGAAAGATACAAAAAGCTGGTCTGATTTTCAAATGTCCTTAGTTTTGTTCAGGTAAAAACTAAGTTGCCTATGCACATGCAATGGATGAAGAATTCATTCTTCTCGGTTATGATGAGAAGGGAAGACTGATTTAAGGTCAACTCATTAACCACCTTGGGCATGAAAGGAGGATTAGTTCTAGGGATAAACCTATCTTTGCAGAAAACAAAGAAGGGTGGAATGGCCATCAAGGCTTGCAGCTCAGATACTCTTAACTGCAGTAATAGCCAGTAACAAAATGGTTTTCAGAGTACAAAATTTAAAGAAAGAACTGGCAGCTGGTTCAAAAAGTGCAAAGATCAGTTTTTTCCAGAACCTAATTGAGGTTCCAAGAAGGTGGAACAGGCTTTCTTGGAGGCCTGACATGGCATAACACCTTTCAAAAATTGTTTGACCTCAAAGCATGCTGAAAGAGGCAGATCTATATAGCCAGACAAGCAGATATGGCTGAACATTTATTTTTACTGATGAGAATGCCATGTTAGGTTTAAGCAATTCAAACAAATAAGAAAGAACAGAATGAATTCTCACTTGAAGAGGGTCCTGACTCTTCTGACACCAAGAAGAAATTCTCCTTCATTTTGAACTATATTATTTTCTAGTTATTGGTTTTCTAGCCTCCTGTGAAACCTGAAGGAGTCCAAAAATGATTCAAGGACTAAAGGGCCAGAATTAGAGCCTTTATCTCCTTGATGTTCATATGATCTTTTCTTTCTTTGGCTGACCCAACCCCCCTGCACCTTAATGTTGTTGAAACAGGCTCCCCATGCTAGGTTGGAAGCGTCCACGAAAAGCTCTTAGCAAGGAGGAGGAGGAACCAGAAATGGCACTCCTAGGCTGAGAAAAATCTGGTTGATTCACCAAAGTAACTCATTCCTAATGGAAGGCAAGACAGGGTTCTGGAAATCTAAGGGGTGACAGGGCTAAGTTAACTTGAGGTACCTCTGTAACATCCTGATATGGAGTCTGGTATATGGAAGCATAAGTATAGCTGCTGCCATGTACCCCAGTGCCTAGAACCTCTAGCATACTGCCCTGATGTATCCAGAAATCTCCTTTTGTTAACTCATTTACCTTTCTGGAGTTGTTTTTGATCTCTTCTAACAAAAGGACTAGCCTGAACCAGATAACTCATCTGGAACTGTGGTACTGAGGAAAGGAAAACTTATTTTAAGTTCTGTATAACTTTCCCCTTTTCTTGTAAGGACTTAAAAAGATCTGCAGATAGAGAGCCAAATTATGCTGTTTGTCCACAGGGGAACCCAAAAGTTTGGCCTTGATATCATCTGGTAAAGACCAGTAATACCAGCAAATAATGGATGCTAAAGCAGCTCCTCCAGAAGATCCATCAGCAGTATCACAACTGCACTTAAAAGTGTGTCCAGCCACCTGAGAGGTACATTTAAGCAAATACAGAGCAGAAGACTTAGTTTTAGATTTTGGCAAGAGATATGGGTCATATGGATCCAGTAGTCAATAGCTTTAAAGAGGCATTAGTAAAAGCATCCCAAAGGGCCTCCAGGACATGGAGTAATGGCAGAACATTTGGGTGTATCAAGTCCAAACGTTCATAGTACCTCTGGTGAGCATCAGAGATCATAGTGCCCTCCCATTTAAAATGATGCACCATTTTAATCAGTGTAGCCTAAAAGAAAGCTCCTCTAATGGAGAATCTGGAGAAAGGGTGTCATCATCATCATCAGAAAAAAACAAGCATGGGGAATGGATTTGAGAAGATTGTGCCAAAGAATCCTCTTCTGAATCCTGATCTTCATTCTCAGAGGAATAATCCCTCTGTCTCTTCAGGGAGTGGAAGAGGGAGGAACAGCAACAGGACAGCCTAAAAAGTATTGAGATGGCATGAACAAACTCAGGTGGATCAGAGCCCTGACAGACTTCTATCAGGGAACTGGTTACCTCCTCTCTAACTAAAATCTGAGTACCACCCACCGGTCCCTTGGAAATACCCAGTAGAGTTTCCAAAGGTCTATATTATATGATCAAAAGTTCATATAAGCACTCAAGGAGTGAAAATCCCAGACATTGAATACAATATTGTGGGGGCGGGCTGCACCCCACCCCCTCTGAATATATATTCCAACTCCAAGATTGCACTACATTGAGTAAAGGGCAAAAACTCCAATCTTCACTGTACTGCGATCCCAGAACACGCACCTCGATGTCCAGGAGTTTCACTCATTAGAGCATTCGGTTTTATGAACTTTCATTGATATAATATAGACCTGAGTTTCCCCTTCTCATCTGAAGCAGACATTTGGTCAGCCACAGCAGATGTGTGAGTGGGCTGCTCTGTATCAGCTTCTGATGGGGTTTCAACAGAGGGGGAAGCCAATAGAATGTGACTGTCTGAGGACTCCCAACAGACACAACAGAGACATTCAGTTGGGCTTGACAGCAGAGACCTCAGGTTTGACCTTCTGAGGCTTCTTTTTTTGGTAATGGCTGTAAGTCAGGGTCAGAAGGCTTACATTGTCATTGTGCAATGCTCAAGCTCTGAGTTTTTGCTGCAAGGGTTCTAGGGGACAAAGGACTTACAGATAATACAGTCTCTGAAATTATGTTCTAGTCCCAAGCAACAAAGACATTTCTAATGATGGTCCCTGTGATTAATTTTCCTCCTACAGTGACATCTCTCTCCTCTTTGATGAGCAACAATAAGAGTAAGAGTCTCCAATGGGGTACTTATCTGCACAACTGCTAAGAAACTGGATGAATCGTATGACTCACAGACTGACGACAAAATTAAGTTCTGTATTCAGACTGATGACAAAGAATGTTCTGAGGTAATCTGCATCAGTACATCCCTTGTCTACCTTTCTTTGGGCTTAGGTCATACATCAGATGTATGCAAAAGAGGAAGGCACCCAAGCTTTGTTATGCTAGCTGGACATACAACTATCCTTGTCAGAATATCCACATCTCCTAGTAATACTGCAACACTAATCTTGGAAGGACATGTTGATGATACATTTAACAAATGACATCAAACATCTAGCATACTGCAGCAACAAAGAAGTAAAAGCAGCACGGGTGAACATTTCTTTTATACTACAAATATGCTCCCTTCCAGGTGGCAGGGTGCCCACCTAGCTTAGAGGAGAAATGTGCTAACCTCTGAAAATCAACCAGCTATTGGGCCTTCTAAGGCACAAGTCCTAAATGTTACCACAGTTGCAATAGTGAAAAATACAACAAACAAGACAAGATGGAGCTCCACAGTGAGATTAAATTAATAAAAAGTATGTATACCAGGAATAACTGAATCTGAACAGTTAAAAATAATGTATCTTTTTAAAATTTTAAATAATTTCTAGTGGCAAGTGACTGGTATACAAACTGTTGCAAAACAACAGATATCAACAAGTAGGTATAATTTAGTTTAGTATTTCAACTTCATGTTGAACGGGATATAAAGTGTAGAAGTCATGGAAAGAAATATTTTACAGCTAAATATAAATATCAGAAAAAAAAACAACATTACAGAAAGTCCATTTTCTCTATATAATAATACCCTCCAAGATGGTCACTACTGAACCTTCCTGAGGCAAAGATACCTTCTGTCTATGACACTAAGCCTCAGAACATGCCAGGGGGTCAGTACTGCACTGCAGCTTTTAAATACTTCTAAAATCCAAACTTCCTTCCAAAAAGCCATAGATGAAGCCAATGCTCCGGTAGAATGGGTCTTAACCTTGCCTGGAATAGTTTTGTTATGGTTAGAATAGCAAAAGGTATTAGTCCAAGATAAGCATTTGGAAATAGTATATTTTAATACAATTTGTCCCTTCGTTTACCTTTAGGAGATGGGAGTTGTCTGTGGACATCCATGGAATGGAGTATGCATTCTTCTTCATTTCTGGGTTCAGAAAAGAAAATGAGGAGATGGATAATTGTGCTTAAAGTAAACTTGAATGCCACTTTAGGCATAAAAGGATTAATTCTCATAGAAACCATATATTCATGATAAGAGCTTGCAACCATTGAAACTCTTCGTGCAGAGGTCAGAGCAATCAGTAAAACAGCATCCCACGTTAAGAACCTCAAGTCAGTCAGGTTTGCTGGTTAAAATGGAGCAAGTGTTACCTTTAATAGAGGCACAGGGAACTAATCTAAGGGGGCAGCAAAAGCCAACACATTCTGGCTAGGCTTATAAATTAAAAAAAACAATTGAGCCAACACATATTCTGTTGGCAAAAAAGTTATTTTAATATAAAAAAACTTGAGTGAAAAACATCACCCCACATAAATCACACATGAATCAAACCAATTTCGGCTGAAGCCTTCTTCAGTGATAAATACAAATATATAAACATTTGCAAACAATTGTGGTTTTTATACAATGCTATCTAGTGAACTTCCACCTCATTAGAAGGTAGTACAATTCAAAAATATTCATTCAGTCCTGGTGGGAACAATCTCCAGGGGGAAGTTCACTAGATGGCGTTGTATAAAAACCACAGTTGTTTGCAAATGTTTATATATTTGTATTTATCACTGAAGAAGGCTTCAGCCAAAACCGGTTTGATTCATTTGGGGTGATGTTTTTCACTCAAGTTTTTTTATATTAAAATAACTTTTTTGCCAACAGAATATGTGCTGGCTCAACTGCTGTTTTTTTATTCTAATTGTATTTTGGAGCCTTGCACTAGCCATATGCAGAGGTCCTGCTGTTAAGATAGGCTTATAAATGCCTTCAGGCAGATAGCCTAGTACCTACCTATGAACCTATAACACAAAATTAAGATCACAAGGAGGGGCAGCTGGTTTTCTTCGAGATCTGTTATGCAAAACTCCTTTCAAAAACATTTTGAAATGAGAATGCACTGAAAGTGGAGGACCCATGAGCAGACACGCTGAAATGGCTAATAAATGAACCATGACAGAGCAGTAAGAATGGCCACAGGATAGTAACTCACAAATATTGTAAAATTAGAGAAACAGTAGCCCTGACTGGGTCCTCATTATGTTGTTGGCACCAAATAGAAAACCTTTTCCCTTTGCTAATATATGTTTTTCTAGCAGTAAGCTTTCTTGCCTCCAGTCCTCAGTAAATAGGTGCCTAAAGGGAATTAAGACCCTATCTCCCAGGCAGTCATTTGAAGTTGGTCGGGGTATATCAAACACCCTGATTGTGTGAGTAGACCAATTCTCTAAGGATGCTTGTGGTAATTGCCATTGGCCATCTCCAAAAGAAGGGAAACCACTGTTGCCTCAGCCAAAAGATAGTCACCACAATGATCTTGGAGGATTCCTTCTGAATCTTCAGAAATAACCTGGATATGTGGAAAGTATAGAAAATTATATAGGAATATCCCTGTACAAGGAAAGGAAAAGGAATCTATTTCTTCTACTTCTTGCATGGAGACCTGGAGAAGAATTTAGTTAACTGATTTGTTCAGAGAGGAGAGAACTCGATGGATCAAATTGTGGAAGATCCCTGAGCTAGTTGTCCTGCTCTGAGTGAGATCATGCTGTAAAGCTATATGCCAAGCTAATATGGCTAATCTTCAAAGGGGATAAGACTCGGGGCCCCCCTGCTTGTTGATGCACAACATGACTGTGGCATTGCCTGTAACAACTTGAAAAGGCCCAGGGGATGAAAGAGGATTCAACAAATTGAGTGTACTGATCATGGTACACATCTGTTTTAAATTTATGTGCGTGTGTCTATCCCTGGTGTCCCACACACACTGCACTTGTATCATTCCTGAAATTGCTCTCCAAGTAAATTCCAAGGTGTCTCTGGGGATTGGACTTGGATTTAGGGATCTTTGCTGTCTCCAGCAAATGATTTCTCTTCCGATAAACCCTATATCTGGGATTTGAAAAGATAATGTGTGTTGGTACCAGGAAAAAAGAGACTTCAATACCACTGTATTTTTTCATGTGGAATTTTGTCAGCGGTTCCATGAGAATCATAGATGCCATGAGACTGGAAATCCTGAGGTATTCTCTCGTAGAGACCAAAGCCCGAGTGGGGAAACTTTAAGAACAGATCAAGACATAGATCTACTTTTCTTGAGGAAGAAAAGCTCTTTGAATTGAGGAGTCTAGCAGACAACCTAAGAAAACAACCCCAGGAGCACAATCCTGTAAAGGAGTCAAAAAAGACTTTTGAATGTTCTCTTGAAATCCCATCCTTTGTAAGTTATTTCTCACCCAAGTATGATTCCTGGCACTTTAAAAAAAGACATTTTAAAGATAAGCAAGTTATCTAAATTATGAAAAATGTGGATATCCTATAGCCTACAGTGAGCTATAACTGGAGCTAAATGGTTTGTGAATACTCTTGGTACAGTGGATAATCCAAAAGGTAAGGCAGTTAACTGATAATGTGATCCAGACAAACAAAGTCTTGAGAAACACGAAGTCTGGATGAATAGGTATGTGATGAAACAAATCTTTTAAATCTTGTGTTAACTGGCAACATAAATGAGGAAAAAGGGGTAGCAGGTTGCAAAGTGAAAGCATTTTAACTTTGGCACTATCACAAACAATTTTAGGAAAGAAAGATCCAAAACTGGTCTCCAAGCATTTTCTTTCTTCGACGCTAAAACATCCTTGAATAAAAACACTTCCCAACCTAGGAAGGAGGAACTTTGTCTCTCTCCCTGGGACAGCATGTGTTGAAGGACAGGGGGAATATAGAGGAGTCTGGTCTGCTGAGTGTGGAATTACTGTCTGAAAAGGAAGACCCAGTAAACTACTTTTTTCTATGTAAATTTGGGGAGTAGAAGATAAATATTTAGTTTGCAGTTTCTTTCTTACAGGAAACGAAGCCAAAAGTGTTATTAGTTGCAACAGCAGCAGCAGCATCTTGCCCAGGGATGGGCACAACATTCTATCTAAACAAGAAAGCCTTCCCTGTTCCCACACCCATGGACAACAAATGCATCCCTCCCTTGCCCACTGAGGAGACCCCAATAGCTGTAGGGGATGGGGCTAACCAAGAACCAGCTTCAGCCGCAGCAGAGTCAAGGCAAACTTCTAGACTGCTGTGTTGTAAAGTCTGTTTGCTTAATTTTTTTTTTTTTGGCTAGATGAAGGACCAACCATGGGACTGGTAATTTGTCCCATTGTCAAGCCAAAAATGATGCATCTTTCCTGGCAGCAACAAGCAGGGATAAATTTGTAAAAGTTAATGTAAAAAGTCCCTTTTTTACAAAAACACAGAAAAAGCACTTTTATACACTTTGCTGTTTCCAAAAAGTAAAACAAACACAAACTCCTAAAAAAATTCCTAAGCAGGAAAGTACAATAAAACTATACATTTTTAAATCTGGAAGGCTTTTCTCCAAATGGAAAATACAGTTGTTTAAAATCTTACCATAGTGGTAGATGTTATTCTCTTCACTGTTGCAGTATTCTTGACAAAAGGGATCTCCTGCCCAGGGCAGCCTGATGCCCAGCTAATTTAACAAAGCCTAATGATCTTGGGATCTTGTATGCAGCATAAGTCGCACCTGTGCTCCCTGCAAAGAACATAGGGCATACAAGGGACATATGGACACAGCTACCCAGAACTGAATTGCCCCAGAAGAGAACAGTCTCCATAGGACAAAGGAGTCCATGCACATCCAGAAGGAAGAAAATGCAGAAGAAAAAGGGTAAACCCTCAGCCAGAAGAGAATCTAAATAAAAAAAACAGAACAAACAAGAGGGGGATGGAGGGAGCATACTCCAGTACTGAAGAGAAGAGCATCTACCGCTATGGCAACATTTTACACATCTCTTCTATGCCCTTCTACATCACTGTTGCAGTATTCTTAACAGAATGGAGTAAAAAAGCTTAAGAATCAGAATGGGTAGTGGAAGACTGAGAAGAGTCCACAACAAATCCATATAAAATGGTTCTAGCAAAAAACCTGCTCTGGCCCTAGAAACCATATCCAAATTATAAAGCTTAGTAAAGGTATGTACTGAAGACCAAGTAGCACCTTCAAGGATGGAATTGGTGTCCAACCCCTTGAAGAAGGCACCAGAAGTGGCAACAACTCTAGTGGAAAGATCTCTAACAGAAGTAGACAAAGATTTGACATGAAAAGTATAACAAAAGGAAATGGCCTTAGATATCCAGGAGCAGATGACTTGCTTGAAAACAGCCAAACTCAATGTCCTGGGATGAAAGGAAACAAAAATATGACCAGACTTATGAATGGCATTAGTTTTATCCAAATAGTATCTGAGCTGTCTGTGCAAATCCAAGGTATGCAGGACCCTCTCACTAACAGACTGAGGAGAGGAGAAAAAGGAAGGAAGTTCTGCCGATTGATTCAAGGACAACATATTTACAACCCTGGGCATAAAAGAAGGCTTAGCATGAAGGGGCACCCTTGTCCCTGTGAAAAAAAAAAAAAAAAAAGGAGGAATGGCCATAAGGGCCTGGAGCTCAGAAACTCTGTGAGAAGAAGTAACAGCCAGCAACAAAACAGTTTTCTAGGTACAATGTTGTAAAGAAGCAGAATCTGCAGTCTCAAAATAAGCCGGAGTCAATTTCTCCAAAACAAAATGAAGGTTTCAAGGAGGAGGAATAGGTTTTCTTGGAGGCCTAGTATGCAGGATGCCTTTCAGAAATTGTTTGACCTCAAAACAAGAAGCCAAAGGAGGATTCAAGGGCAGACAAGCAGAAATGGCTGATAAATGGGCCTTCACAGAACAGGCCAGGCCAGGCCAGGCCAAGCCAGATTGGAGCAACTCATACAAATAAGAGATGACCAAAGGGAAACCCACTGAAAAAGCATCCTGGTTACGAGCATGGCACCTGGTTATGAGCAGACAGAAGATCTTTTCCATTTGGACATATAATATTTTCTGATTGAAGGTTTCCTTGCCTCCAGTAAAACCCTGAGCACATAAAAAAATAGGTGCCTGAAAGGGATCAAAACCCTATCGCCCACGGTGTCAGTTGAACAGTGGATAAGTGAGGATGGATAAGAACCTCCTTGTCTTGTATGAGGAGATCCAACTGGTGAGGTAACTTGTGATTGTCCTGGGCCAGATGCATTAAGAGGGGGAACCAGTGCTATCTTGGCCAAAAGGCAGTCAATAGCAATATGTTAAAGGAGTCCAGCTGAATCCTTTGCAGGACTCTTGGAAGTAGAGGAAGAGGAGGGAAAGCATAAAGAAACATCCCCATCAAAGGAAAAGAAAGGGCATCTGTCTTCCATACCAGATGACATGGCACTCCGGAAACAAAGAGAGGAAGCTGCCTATTCAGATGGGAGACAAAAAAATCTATCTGAGGAATACGCTAACAATGGACAATGTCCAGAAATATGTCTCTGTGAAGCATCCATTTGTGACCCTGTGTTTTGGACCTGCCCAGACAGTGTGCCACTAGATTGTGTTCTGAAGGAATGTACAGTTAACTGATAACTGAGAGCCACCTCAGAAGCCTGAAGAGCCATCCTTTAGAGGAAGCAAGATTTTATGTCTCCCTGCTTGTTGATATAATACATCACTTTAGTGTTTTCTGTTTACACCTTCAGGGGGCATGGACAGAACATGGGGTGAAAAGACTGAAGGGCAGAATCAGCACTCTCATCACTTTGATGTTGATATGGTGTGACCTCTGATGGGAAGGCAGAGACTCTGAATTTTCAGGTAACCAAAGAAGCCCTCTACTCCATGTCCGAGGCATCAGTGAACAGTTCTTGAGAAAGGAGAGGAGACTGAAAGGGCAATCATGGGTTGAGAGTAAATTGTTGAATCCACCACTCAAATTCCTTCTTTAGACAGGGAAGGAGAGGTACACTGAAATCCAGAAGGTGACAGTGCTGCAGCCATATTGACCTGAGGTACCACTGAAGCTTTTGCATATGCAGTCTGGCAAGAGGGAGCATTGGAATACAAGAGGCAATGAATCCCAGGGCAGTCAGAGGAAGAAGAGACAGAAAGAAAGCTGACGATGGCATCACATTTGGAGGTAGAAGAGAAGCCAACATTGGCACTGTCTGAATCCTCCATCCAGATACACATGATCCTGAGACGGAGTCAGGATGGACTTTTGGAAGTTGATAGTGAACCCCAGACTTTGAAGAAAGAAGAGAGATGGTGAAATCCAGATCCTGTAACATATGACTGGGAGAAGGTACCTGAAGCAACAGATCTAGATAAGGAAACATTTGAATGCCCTGAAGCCTGCAGAAAACAATCACAGGAATTAGGCATTTTATGAATATCCTTGGGGCAGTAGAGAGGGTAAAGGGAAAAGCAGAGAACTGAAAATGAAAGGAAGAAACAGACATGTAAAATCTTCCTGAAAAGAGGGTGTACAGGGATATGAAGGTAAGCATCTTTCAGATCCAAAGACACCAGAAAAGCCTGGGGTAGTAGTAGAAGAAATAGGGTTTGAAGAGTAAGCATCTAGAAAGAATGGACCTTGAGAAGGGTGTTGAGCAGGGAGAGGTCCAGAATAGGTCTCCAAGTGCCCTCATTTCAAGGAACCAAGAACATCCTGGAATAAAAGTCCCTTCCCACTTGGGAAGGGGGGACAGGTTGAATGGTTCCTTGGTTCACCATGGACTGTAGAACCTCTGGAAAATGAGGACATTCCTCTACAGGAGATTGAGGAATCCTTGAAAAAGGAGGAAAAGACTTCCATACCATGAAGTAACCCAGATGGATGATAGTACCCAATAATTTAAAGGAAAGAAATGCCAATTTGGAAGACAAAGGAAAAATTGAAGGCACAAAGGAACCTGGTCTAAGAGAAGGATGGAAAATTGCCAAAGAGAAGCAAACTTATTAGATAAAGGAGGCTACTGGGCCACAGAAATCTGAGAAGCCTTAACAGAACGGGTCAGCGTACCACTCTTCCTGCCCTTGGAGGCCTGGTGGGGTTGCCTGTGAAAGAAAATCAGATCGAGAAGGACAATTCCTCTGGAATTTAGGAATAGAAGAGACAAAAAGATGTTTAAGGTCCTGCTAGGCTTTGCCTTTCTCTTGAAGAGACAAACAGGTCAGCATCAGCAGTCCCAAAAAGTTGTTTATCATCCAAAGGAACATCCAACAACTTGGCCTTAATGTTTTAAGGCAGAGACTGGACCCAAACTCCTCATGACAGACCCAAAAGCCACAGTCCTGGAAAAAGCATCAGCAGCATCATAGCTGCACTTAATAGAGTGGGGAGTCACTTGAGAAGCACAACCTAAAATAGATAAGGTAGATGATTTTCCTTCAGAATCAGGGAGGTCAGAAATAACCTGACAAGCCTCAGCAATCAAGGCCAGAGCATACCTGGTCATGTGGGTCTGGGAGTTAACAGTCCTAAAGGCCAAAGTAGAAGCAATGTAAACTTTCTTACCAATCCTTTACACTGGCCTACTATCCTTATCAGAAGGCAAATGTTTGGAAGAGGGCAAGAACTTAAGTTTGTCAGAAGAGAATGACACCACAGCAGGGTCAGGAGAAGGACATCTAAATAAAAACTGACAATCCTCAGAAGCATTATAGAACCTATCAGTTTTCTTAGGAGCAGAGACTGAGAATCAGGCGACTTGGAAACAGCAATTACAGTAAAAAAAGCAATCAACACAGGACAAACTGCTGATGGTTTAGGAGTATCCACCTGAAGAAATGCATAATACCTTCTCTGAATATCAGACACTTGAGAAGAATCCCATTTAAAGTATTCCATCATCATAGCAATTGTGTACTCAAATGACAATTCCTCAAAAGGAGATTCAGGGATAACAGACTCCTCCTCATCAAAACCATAAGCCAAAAGTGAAGGCATCTGTGAAGAAGAGAAAGACCCCTCATCAGACACTGAATCCTCATCTAAGGAATCTGCTTTCCTAGTCCATTTAGAAGGGTAGAGGTCCAAGAAGGAGTGGGCACTGAAACCCCTTGATGAGGCTTCAAGGCCTTAAAGGCAAAAATAAGCCCTGAGTAAACTCTTTCCATTCCCTTTGAGGATTCTTAGGAAGGACATGCTTCATGTTTTAGCTTTTCTTGGAAGGGACATCAGCACTAACAAATACCTGAGGTTCCAACCCTTGGAGAGATCAATAAGAGAACCTGGACCCTCTGAGATAATCAACCGTGGTCCCCCCTCAACATCTGGAGCACATTCTTGCAAAGCCTCAGAGGATGTGTGAAAAGACTGATCCATGCCGGCCTCCAACAAGGTTGCAGCAGAGGAATCCAATGTAGATGCTGAACTACCTAAAGAGCTACTATTCACTTTTAGAAGGGCATTCAGTGGAGGCTGGATAGCTAAAGAATCCAGCTGAGACTTCTTGGCCTTCTTCTTACCTAGCAAGAGTATCTTGGGGTTGAAGGATTCTGCCATGGTACCAGGGCTAACTGTTTAAACCACTGGTTTTCAAGATAAATGGCAAGGGAAGACAAACTGCTTTTGAGGGTCAGGCACAAATGCCTTACAGATACTATAAGAGGTATGGTTGTGGGAAGCATCCAAACAAAATGGACACTGGGCTGGATTCAATAAAGCCTACGTGGCTCACTAAAGCCATGTGCACATCATGCCGCAACATGCCAACTGAACTGTATGTTAATCAACCAATCCAAGATGGAAGAGGTATTCAACAAGCTATAACGTACTTGTGTATACTCAATGCAGGTTTTGGCCTCAAATTCCAAAACCTATTGGAATACAGCCACGGAAACTACTCTACAGATAAAGAATGTTATGGGCTGCTGCTGCTGTTCTGCGCGTGTATGTGCAACAAGCTCAAGTCTATGCTGCTGCTGCTGATAGACCTTGGCTAGAAAGGAGAAGGGTGTTTAGACCCTATTTAACTTTTCATGGTCTGCATGAGGTGGAAACAGTAGAGTGCTACAGGGTGGATAGAAACACACTACAGAAAATCTACAAAATCTGTCATTTTCTACTGGAACCAATATCTGTGGAGACTAATTTATATGTAGCACTTACAATATTAGCTGCAGAGACCAACAGGAGACATGCTGGGGATGTTGCAGGCATCAGCATCCAGGATCCTGCATCAATTCCTGAATGCTATGTTACAGCATGCCAGTGACTACATACATTTTCTCCATACCACCAAGGACATAGCTACAACAACACAGGATTTCTACCCTATAGCACACTTCCTTGAAGTCCGAGGTGCCATAGACTGCATGCACATTGAGATCAAAGTACCACCTGGGGAACCTCCTTTGCACATACATACAATAAAACTAATACAAGGCAATGCTCACAACCTTTACTTTCCTACATAATGAAAGCAGAGTCAACTCCAAATTAAAACACTTGTAACTGTGGGACTATCAAGGTAAGTGTTGAGCCTGGAACAGAAAAATATATGGGCAAGACCACAAATGAATGGCAGACCTTGCATACTGTTAAATGTTAATGTACCTATGTAGAAGGTGTGTGAGTTTTACAGTAATGACATCATTATGTGACAGGACTGACATTCCAATAAATGTCTGCACTTTAGAAATCAATTGGGCTCATGCATCATAGATACACGATACAAAAACATGTAAGAAAGCAGTATCATTTTCAAAAGAGCATCACAAACACATATATTAAACAGTCAGCTATGCACCCTCTACATCAGAGAAAATTCTAGTGTACCCCTGAATCCAAATAAAAACAAAGATATGACACAGTTTTCATTTGTACAAGGTGCTGTTTGGCTGGCAGCAGGCCAAGGCTAACACAAAAGGTAGTGGGTGTGTGAGAGTAGGCAGGCAGAAATTTAGATAATTCTCAAATAGCGAATGGGACAGAACGAGCTGCAAGCCACACAAATTAAACCATGTACCTGTTATGTGTGTATGCCTGTATGGGCACTCAAGGGGTGTGGGTGTGTGTGTGGAAGAACACAGCCAACCAAGCTCTGTGCTAGCTCCATGCCCTGGCATGTCAGACTGGTGTGAGACATGCATGGTAGAGTTAACAGTTCATTGTCACTCCCAAATGAGAGAACTGGCTATGCCAGGAGTTGCACTGGCTCATCCATGCCCATGGTCAAATGTGCTTATGCTACCCAAATGTGACTGATGTGTGCTGGATGAGCTCTCCTCACCAGTATGCCCAGGACCACATCTGGGTGTGGACAAATCAAGCACTGATGGGGCAGTGGAAGTATTGTCACTATGGGAGTGTAATCAGGCATGACCACATTGGCTAACAGCAGATGATGATGCTGACCTACATCAACATGGATGTTTGTCCCCCTCCCAGCAGATGTTTCATCACAGACACTACCCATTCTATCATGTCATTCATCCAATCCATTGACTCAGACACTCAGTGGAGAAAGTCACATATCAGCCTGTGCCACATCTACAACCCTAAGCATATCCTCGGAGGCCCTAGTGGAACATGTCTGTGCCTCCATAATGACCCTAAACATTAATCAGGTGGCACAATTACACCCCAGGATCGGGTGGACAGTAGGCCTCCTCTGAGCACCCCTACCAACCATCCTGTGTGACACCCTGCCCACACTTTGACTATGGCCAGAGTCATCTGGCAATGAAAGCTACAGCAGCCACACTACCTCGATCAAGGGTCTCACCCTCCACCTGTCCAACATCTGAGGGCTCAGTGGAATAGGTATGCATAGGCATACATTGTGTCTGACTGAAATCTATGGGATGGCTGAATGTCAACCTCAGTGATAGATTCAACCTCTGCAGCCTCCTTGACTGTGCCTCTGTTTGACCATCATCATCAGAGGCTACTGATGCTCTGACATCCAGAGGTAAGAGTCCTAACACTTCCACTGTCAAGATTGCCTGAGATAATAAGCAACAAACACAGGAGTGAAATTAATACTACACTAAATATTAAGACAATTTATATAACAAAGTAACATTGGTCCCACTATTGCAGAAGGTACAGCAATAAAGGCACTCATTACCTCCACCTCACACATACAGATAAATGCATATATTTGATGAATGATCATCAATAAGCAAAAACTATGAGCAGATGATTCCACACTTTGTAGGGAGGGTGGTCTTGGAAGAAATAAAGCAAAGGAAGGACACAAATTAAACATCACAATGAGAATAACACAAGGGGACAGTGAATATGCAACTGCCTATATGTCCGGTAAGAATAGTTTTAACTGAAAGTTGGCTGACACATCCACCCACAGCCCATGTGTAATAAACAACTGTATTGTAGAAGTCTATTAACCTTTCAAGAGGTACAGGAAAAAGTCCCCCCAGGAAATATTAGTCAAATTATATATTTTACTATACAAGCAGATCTAGAGCTTGCCATATGTAAGCTTTCCTGGAATGCACTTCTGGGATACAGTTTTTGTCCCAGACACATCAGCAACAACATCAAGCATATGTTGATGTGCAATTTCCAATGAGCTGTCTGGATCTCGGACAGTGGACAGGAACTCTACATTTGGTGTCATTGGGGGTCGATAGCAGGCCCCACCACAGCCAGTTGTTCATGGGCAACTTCAGTTGCTCTCCAAGCTGATGAAATCATATCAGTGGCCTGATGACTCACCTGATCATAAGTCCTGATGTGACTCCCTGCTGCACTGACATAATTCACTAAATGGTTCCAAATCTACCTTCTGACAGCCATATCCACCTGTTGTCTCTCAAGCAAAAAGGTGCCATGGTACCTGAATATCCAGATTATAATTTCATTTTCTGAGTCACTGGAAGGGGGGGGGGGGTATGTGGATTTGTATACTTTGGTGCCTTAATCCTATCTGATATAAAAAAGAGAAGGATACACCACATAAATATTACCTAACAAAGTAATGCTTGTGTATACATTTGTCAACATTAAGCACTGCACTGAAGGTTATGTGGTTGTCCAACCTTACCCTCACACACAAACCAACATTTGTCCAAACCAAAGAATACCACTTTAGTAATGTATTGTTTCCCACTGAAGTATCAGGATGCCTACACATTTTCAAGAGAGAAGCACTGAAGCACACTTTTGTTCTGGGATCACATAAATGGTAGGCGATTCCCCACCCCCAAAATAAGAAACAAATGAAGCTTTGTAAAAACTAAGGAATACTACACAATTAAATTTATATATATGCTTTCAACACAATTATCAGAATGTGTGCACATTTACAACAGAAAAGTCAATTTATGAGCACCAGTCACCCCTCACTGTGCCCATTACTCCCCTGGAGGTGGCCCTGGGCCACCTATGAAGCATATCACTTGTGTCAGTGACCTGTACCTTACATTTCTCTGCAATAACATAGAAGATTGCAAAATAATTTTAACAATAAGACTTGTGATGAAAGTTAATAACATGTCTATCTGAGAGATGTAAATGCCTGCCAAAAAAGCCTATGCCAGCAGTGAATTATAGTACATACAGATAAAAGTTCCATTTTTTACTGGATATATTAATAGCTTTGTAACACGTTCCAAAATTCAGAATATACTTGAAAATACAAGCATACCTTAGCAGAATGTGAAGCCTTCACTGCAGATAAAGCAAAAGAAACAGTAATCTTTTGTTTATCCAAATACACAAGTTTACTCACCTTCAAGTTCCCTAGCTACACAGTTACCCTTTTATAGTAGATTCAGGCTTTTGAGTACAGTGAAGATGAAAATGAGATGTGAACTCATTAGAAATGCTGAATACCAAACTTTTGACTTCAGGTAGCAGATGTATAAACACTGCTAGTTACTAATGGATTACAACTGCGAATGATTAGTGGGAGCAAGAAGGAAGACTACAGCACTTCAGACTACCTTCCCTGCAGTGGGTGTCACTCAGGATACACTTACAAAGTAAAACAGTAACTTCAGCAAGCTTTTAAATATAACTAGACAGCCATTTATCATGTATGTTCAACAGTGGACAAATTTTCCTGCCTGTGCTGATAAATGTTGGTCACTGTCATGCATTTTTATCATACAGTTAAAGGAGAATGATACAAAATGCACTATAGAATGCATGTATGAGGTTACAGCAGAGATAGGGGAAGAATGAACACAATACACAGAGAAGACATACCTGCATTTCTGCAAAGATATTTGTAAATGGTTGTGTGAGCACCCATTGCACTAAATCTGTAAGCTACACATGTGCAGCCAACTTAGACTGTACAAATGTATGTCCTGTTAATACTGTAGAGGAAATGGGAATTGCCTGTATGCTCATGATTTGCTTTCCTGCTGCAAAGCTGTTTGTGGAAAGGAGAGAGAACACACTCCCAACTGTGTTTTGTAGTATTATTGGTATGATAGTTCAAATCCAGAGCTGTGTAAAATTATTTAGCATGTTAAAATGTTTTTATATTTTTTTAAACAAATATTTCAGCAGCATGCTGCTTAATGCACACATGGTGAAACATCAGTATTTAAAATTTAATATCAGCTTGGATGATATGGAGAGCATAAATTACAACTGTGAATCAACTGTGTGTGTAGGAAAGACACTGAGGCACACAAGATACAAGATAGTTAGACCATGGTTCAAGTTTCACATTATTTTCTAAAGCAAAAATGATAGTACGAATTTTTTAGAAAGAAAACGTATTTTCACCTTTGCCTGTCTCACTAGCACACTGCTCATGAGCAAACCCACCTTATGGTTGCAGACAAAAAAGATACATTGTTACTGGTTTTATCTTCTTTCATGCAAACATGCTAAGCAGTGTTGCGCAGCGGTCAGCACTCATACCAAACACCTGTAGACCAAAAAGAGGCATTGTAACTTGATAAAATGAATCATTGCTACTTGTTCAGTCTTCCTGCGGACAAACACATTAAACAGTGTTACTAGGTGGTTAGCACTCTGGACAGTAATGAGTGTAAAAAAAAATCACCTGCTGCCTAGCTTTCTTTGTGGCAACAGGTTTAAGTTCATAGCCACAATACAGGTGGGCCAGGTTTCTTATCCAGCATACTCCAGATTTAATTATGCTGTTCCACTTAAATTTATATAAAAATTAAAAGTATAAAGATAATTATTCATAACAATAACTATGTATAGCAGTTCATATCATTTGAATTATGTGTGTGACTGGGGGTATCCTGACAATTATGTTTCTGTAATTATTTTTTTTTCTGCACGTGATGGACTTCATAATTTGACAGTCATCTACACAACTCACATAATACAAGTATAGCTGAGAAATAGAATATATTGTATGGTCTGACCCAGAACTCAAATATCTAACCTGAAAGTAATACAAGTATATGCATTTCCAGTATATCATCACACATTATTCCTGCATCACACATGAGGATGCATGAATCAGGACCTTGTCAGTCACACACATATATGGTTAAATGAAGTGTAGCACCACTCATGTTTCTATATAATTAATGAGCATGCCTGACAAACCTTTCTGTGGCAATGAGGGAAAAACACCTATGTGGAAGAATATGTATTCTCTAATTTACACAGGTTTGAATCCAAACTATACAAATTACTTTTATCAGTGTGCACGACCCCACAAATGTGTCAAGTCAAAAAATGTATACCGCCCAATTCATGTCTTAAAAGTAAAGTCATTTAAACAGGTACAGCAGCAGAAAAGCCATAAATTAATATCAATTGTCACTTTACTCTTCTTATTTCATAAACTGCCTTCCTCACTGTTTGGCAATATTGCACTGTACACACCATTGAGCAAGCACAGTTGGCATGGTTGTGCAGGTTTGCGCACTGGCTGTAAAATGAAGTATGAATTGGTGGGAAAACACCTAAACACTGTTGGATGACCTGTGCAGGCATGGCAGGAGCTAGCAAGGATAATGCCCAATTCAGGCTCAAAGATGGAGTGTAGAGGAGTCAAGAATAATCACTGCACTCCTCATAAAGCACTACAGCCATAGCCTGCTGTGGGGAGACTATCCTGGGTCTCAATAGAAACCAGAGACTTGGAGCAGTCTAGTCAAGACCGTCTTCACTGCAATTGGTATTCCAAGCATTGGGGAGCAATGCAGGCATCATTACACTGTCCTGAAATGCTGTAAATAGGAGTAACTTAACCACTGGCTGGATGAGTTTAGGACTGCTCACATCCCACAGTTGTGTAAGTATATAGATAAAGATACTTTGATATAGACATCTGTATATAGCCAAGACTGGTATGCATGTTTTTTTCTCTTTTTATCCTTATTTATTTTTCAGCTGCTCAGGAAATTTCAGTGAACAGTGAGGCCTATGCTGAACACTTAAAAGACTCACAGAAACAAAAGATATACATTACTAGCAAATTAAGCATGGAGTCAAGTGTAATAGTGCATTCTGATTTTGTTAGTTCAAATCCCACAAATACATACTAATAAAAAAAATATATTAATTTCAACAAAACTGGCATAAAATGTCATGCTGTTAATCTGTATCATTTTTAAAAACATATGTGCAATATATGCATATTGCAAGGATTATTTGAAACTGTTCTCAGTCCTATTTTGGATTTTTAAAAAGTACAGTTAATGTAAAAGTAAAATATATATTTTTATAGTACTAAATTACTGTATGTGACATAATGGTTCTATTTATAATTTTTTCTGTTTTTCCCTCTTACATCACTCCTTATCTCTTTTTTATTTTTGTGTGTGTGATCACACTGTTCTGAGGTCATAACTTTATAACAACCAACAAAATAATTTCCAGCACAAGGAGGTAGGACAACTACTGTGGCTCAGCCTGTCAGCCCTCCAATGGCTGCTGCACCAACCCCCAGCACATCTGGGATGCAACCTGGGAGTACTGCCTCTGCAGTCCCTGAAATACCTGGGCCCTCAGCTTCAGGTAGCATTTCCCCAGCAGCTGGTGCAGTAGTACTCTCCTGGAGTATTGGTGGAGGTGGAAATTTTACCAGCCAGGTGCTGCCAGGCATGGTGCATGAGGTCGTAGAAAGTAGCCTTGTTGTACACCTCAGGTGTCTGTATAACTTGCTTGTGGGAATGTAGAGAAAATCCAAACATTAAGCAATAAAACAGGAAGCCGAGGAAGGAGACTGTGATGACAGTTCTGAAGGAGAGGACTAGATACTCACTGTCCCCATGCTTGACCGGCATGTGCCTCTAATGTCCCCTCCCAATCATGGTGTCTTCCAACCTTTTTTATCCCTCACTATTCCTGTGCCTATCTTGTTTGTCCTGTTGGTCTGTACCTGCTTCCTCACTTACCCTACTTACCTGACCTTGACATTCCTATATCCATTCCCTAACATTGCTTTTTTTGAAATAAGATAAAAAAATGGGCACCTGTCCCACAAAAAAAAATCCATCCCATATATAGCTCTCCATTTAGCATATGTGTCTTCTCGACATGCACAATTTGGTCCAATTGGCTATACAACATGATTGTTTTGATGTCACCCATCTGACATGCACAATTTGGTCCAATTGGCTATACAACATGATTGTTTTGATGTCACCCATCTGTGTTGTGGTGACAGTCCAACTTCATCCAATTTTTTATCGATATTTGTGGAAGTGGATAGCCATGGTTCTTCCTAATTTCCACCTGCAAATTCCTGTATTGCTTCCTCTTTGTTCTTCCCCCTGCTTACCCCCCCATTTCACCACTTTCCTATCTACCCCATTTTCACACCTTTAATCTGGTCAAAAAAAAAATACAATCACCTAGAATTTTCAAATCTAGATGCTTAGGATTTCCCTCTCTCTTCCCCCCTTCGCTGACCTGGTGTGACTCAGTTTGAAC
Source organism: Protopterus annectens (assembly GCF_019279795.1). NCBI lineage: Eukaryota > Metazoa > Chordata > Ceratodontiformes > Protopteridae > Protopterus > Protopterus annectens. Next base: position 1,155,111,940 of record NC_056743.1, on the reverse strand, counting down.
TCTACAGTTTCCTACAAAATGGAGTCTACAGGACTGCAATCAGTTTCTCTCAGCATTTAAGCAGATTGAACTCTACAGTTCCCAACAAAATGGAGTCTACAGGACTGCAACCAGTTTCTATCAGCATTTAAGCAGATTGAACTCTACAGTTCCCTACAAAATGGAGTCTACAGGACTGCAATCAGTTTCTCTCAGCATTTAAAGCAGAGTAGGTTGCACACAAAAAGCATTTGTTAAGCTTTCACTTACAGTGCTGTGTAATTAAGCAGGTCACCATTTTGGTCAGCCATAGGGCTTTTTTCTACTTGAGTGTTTGCCTCCTTCCCCTGTAACTTAAGTAAACTGACTCTCTTACATTAAGAACTATAATACTTACCTTATAGCTTTAGGACACCTTAGGAAACCTTGTAAACTGCAATAGCCTGACATTTGAACAAGTAACCCTTGTAAAAAATTCCCAAAATTGTATACTGTTTATCTGTCTTTCCTGCTAAACATAAGTGAAATTACAGTGCTGAGTGCAAGTAACATTAAAATTAAAGTACTGAGTGCAAATAACATTATAGTGCTGAGTGCAGATTTTAGGCCCTTACATTCAACTTACCTCTGGTGTGGTGTCTTGAGTCAATCAGGGTATTCCCTGTAACCACTCCTACTGCCTTCTCTTTCCCCCCACCCTCTCTTTCCTCAAACAGGTTAAACTGGTACAATTCAGTACAGGCATCATTTTCAAATCTAGGTGCTTAGGATTTCCCTCTCTCTTCCCCCCTTGGCTGACCTGGTGTGACTCAGTGTAAGTTTTTTCATTGTATGGATCTTTTACTGTTTTTTGTGTAACTGAATGACCTGCTGATAAATTCTGATTCTGCACAGACTACTCTATTTTATTGCAGAGGCTCTATAAGTAGCTAGTGACTTTACTGAATTTCTGTGGTAATATTTGTGTTTAAACTGAAACTGTACCTAGAGAAAGTGTATAATCAGAGCTCCTACCTGCTGCATGTGGTTTTAATGTTTAAATTGCACACACACATTGAAGAAGTACTTTTATGACTTGAATAACTTGGGCTAGATATACCTGAAGTGCTTTTACTGGTAATTTTCCAGTTGTACAATTGTGAATAAGAAGTTATGTACCTACCATAATGTTCCATGTTAGTTGTCTTCATCTCGCCTTCTTTCTTGCTGTTTGGGATCGGAACCAATCCTCGGCTCCGACTTGGCCATCTTCAATAGCTCGAGAGCTGTTTACTGGCTCAAGGCTACCCCTTATGCCATGATGCCTAGTGACAGCTACCCAGATCTCATTTGAAATAGCTAATCCAGACATAATAAGAGAGAAACCAGTTATCAAAAAACTGGTTGCTTCATGCATTCTAATATCTAGAATAGGTTAGGAAGACCTGGCCAGAAGAATAACAATAAAAGAATACTCAGCCAGTGAAAAAAAGGAACTCCTCTCAATCCACTAGAATGGGGAAATGAGGGAGGGAAGCAAGAAAGAAGGCGAGATGAAGACAACTAACATGGAACGTTATGGTAGGTACATAACTTTTTAATGTTAAGCTGTCAATCTCGCCTTCATTCTTGCTGTTTGGGACAGCGTCCCTAGCACCTAACACCCTGGGTGGCTCAGTGGAACAGACTCTTCAGAACAGTGGAACCAAAGTCAGCTCTGCGAGACCATATCCACATTGTAATGAGAAATAAAAGTATGAGGGTTTGCCCACGTGGCAGCTGCACAGATGGAATCCATGGGCAACCTAGACTGAAAGGCTACGGATGTGGCTAACACCCTAGTATAATGACCTTTTGGTTTAATTGGTAACTCTTTGCTCCTTAACTGGTAAATAAAAGTAACAGTGTGGGACAACCATCTGGATAAGGTCACCTTGGAAACTGGGAGACCTTGTTTGTTTAAGGCATAAGAAAGAAATAATTGGTCTGACTTTCTTATTTCTTTAGTTCTGTGCAGGTAAAACACAATTGTCTATGAACATCCAATTGGTGAAGTTTGTACTCTGCCTTGTTGCTATGATTTGGGAAGAACACAGGGAGATCTATAGATTGGTTTAAATTATTTTCTGAGCAGACTTTAGGAAGAAACAAAGGATGAGTCCTCAGAGCAACTCTGTCCTTGTGAAACACCAGGTAGGGAGGACGAACACATAATGCTTGAAGTTCTGAGACACGCCTAGCTGATGTGATAGCTACCAGAAAGAATGTCTTCCAAGATAGAAACTTGATGGAGCAGGATGCTGCTGGTTCAAAAGGAGGCAGAATTAAAGAAGTTAGGACTAAATTAAGGTCCCAAGGGGGAGGGGGAATCTCTCACTGGAGGTCTAAGAAGAGATGTCCCTCTCAAAAAAGCTTTACAGAGCTTATGAGACATAATGTTAGCATTTGACAAACCAATATGAAAATTAGAAATGGCCGCTAATTGTACCCTAATCGTAGTGGAAGCGGCCCCCGAGTGAAACAGTTGTGCCAGGAATTCCAGAATTTCGTGGACTGGGGCTGAGAAGGGATCCACATTCCTAGACTCTGCCCAACAAGAAAAACATTTCCATTTGCTAGCATAAGTTTTTCTCATTGTAGAAGATAATCTCATGTACTGCTGGGGAAATGCTGGGAAGCCTGGCTAAGGTTGGAAGTGGAGCAACCCAAGCTGTGAGCTGGAAAGTTTGGAGGGATTGATGCAACCTGCCTGATTGATGAATCAGATCATCTGGAATTGGGTCCAGTGTCCAGGGCTGATCAAGAAGGTAATGGTGCAGGAAAGGGAATCATATCTGTCGAGGCCAGTAGGGGGCAATGAGGATCATTTTGCAACCCAACGATTTTGCTTTCTGTATGAGTTTCAGTACCGGGGAAATGGATGAAAAGCATAAAGAAGTCCCTGAGGCCAATCGTGGACTAGAGCATCTCTGGGTATGTGACCTGGAAGCGGAAGAAGGCAGATGTAGTTGCTGCATTTGCTGTTGAAAGGGGTGGCAAAAAGATCACAGCAAGGCTGTCCCCATTTGTGGAAAATAAGATCCACAACTTCCTGATTCAGAGACCACTCATGAGGCATGAGGATAGCTCTGCTGAGCCTGTCCACTATGACATTGGATCCCCCAGGGATGTGCATCACAATCAGAAAACGGGAGGAAATCACCCACTGCCAAAGTCTGAGTGCTTCTCGACACAGGGGGTAGGATCTGGTTCTGCCCTGCTTGTTGATGTACCACACTCCCGAAAGGAAGAGAGTCTTGAAGAGCTTGCAATGCTAGGAGCAAGGCTCTCATTTCTAGGACATTTATGTGCAGATGGTACTTGAGGTTGCCAAGTGCCTTGGACTGTCCTGCCCAGATAATGCCCCCCCACCCTATCAGGGAGGCGTCTGTCACCACTGTGGCTACCGGAGGGGGTTGTATGAAAGGTCTGCCCTGAGTAACTAATGGGGAGACCATCCACCAAGAAAGGTGTCTTTTGCATGCCTCTGTGATCGGGATCATGTGAGACATGGGTAGCTCTTGGAAAGACCAGTGCGTGAAAAGAAGCCACTGAAGAATTCTCATGTGGAAGCACGCTAGTGGGAGTAGAAAAATGGCAGCTGCCGTGGAGCCTAGAGTTTGAAGGACATACCTGACTTGGATCCTTTTGCTCTGTATTACAATTTGCACTTGTTGACGAATTGTGGGCACTCTTTCTAGTGGCAACCTTGCGAACATATCCCTCGTGTTTAAGTCTGGTCCTATGTTAGTGATAGATTGACAGGGCAACAAGGCAGATTTTTCTAAATTTATTGTAATACCTAGCTGGGTGCAGGATGTGATTGTATAATCCCGCTCTTGTAGGAGTTGATGCCTGGTGGTAGCAGTGAGGAGCCAGTCGTCTAGATATGGAAACACCTGCAATCCTTGATGTCTCAGGTGAGCCGTGACCACTGCCATACATTTGGTGAACACCATGGGGGCTGGGGCAGAGCTCTGAACTGGTATTGACTGGCCCCCACCCAAAAGCGAAGAAATCTCCTGGAGTGTCTGTCCATCTTGATATGGTAGTACGCATCCTGAAGATCTATCGAGCACATCCAATTGTCCTGACCCAGGAAGGGTAGAATAGACTGTGGCGTGAACATCCAAAACTTTGTTCTTTGTACAGATTTGTTTAGTCTGCTGAGATCCAGAATCAGTCTCCAGTCTCCTGTCTTTTTTGGTACCAAAAAGAACCTTGAGTAAGCTCCGGATCCATGCTGGTCTGCAGGGACTTCCTGGATGGCTCTTTTTTCTAGCAGTTTTGAAACTTCTATTACTGCTTGCTCCTTCAGATTGGGTGGAACATCTGGAAGGGTCCTCTTTGATTGTAAGGGGGGTTGATGGAAGGAAATTTTGTAACCTCCGGATATAATGGAAAATACCCATCTGTCTTTTGTTAAATTTTGCCAGGCTTTTGGGTACAGTGAAAGTCTTCCCCCGACTACCTACAGAGGTGAGCAGCTGGGCAACCCTTCAGGGATGCTGGAAGGGCTTATCAGAGAAAGATTCTCTGTTGCCCTGGTTCTGCAGACCCCCTCTGCCATGAGGGCGGCGTTTATTATTATTGTTTCCCCCTCTGCCTCTGGAGGAAAAATCACTATGTGTGTCAGGTGAGGCTCCCTGAGATTTATGGAACCACATCTTCCCACTCTTTTGACCCTTGGGGTAAGGTCTAGAGGGAGTGGAAAAATGGACTCCCATGGCAAAGAGAGTCTTGCCTTCTTGCTCACACCTAGTCAACGTGTCTTTCACCTGTGGCCCAAAGAGAAAGGAACCATCAAAGGGGTTATTGGTGAAGGACGCTCGAAAGGGTTCTGCAAAGTGACACAGCCACATCCACGCATGCCTCCTAAGGGCTACACCCGTGCCCGCGGCTCTACTCGCTCCATTGGCTGCATAGGAAATGAGTCTCATGGAGGAGTTAACTACAAAATTAAGCATCACTAGCTGAGAAGCTACTTTGGCTTGTGCTCCCTCAGCTGTAGGATCTTGAAGGGTATCTCCAAGCTCTTTAAGGAGATCCCTTTGAAGTCGAGTAAAATGACAGATAGTTCAGTGACCTCATGGAGAAGGTTGCTGAAGCAAACATTCACTTTCTGTACCTGTCCATTGTCCTAGACTCCTTGTTAGGGGGATGAACAGATGAAGAGGTCTCCGCTAACTCTTTGTTTGGTGGCTGCTGCTACCACCATGGCATCAATGGGCACATCTTTAGAAAGGAATTGCTTATCCTAGGGAGCTGTAATAAATTTATCAGGTCTCCTTAGAGTTGGTTCCACTGTGTCTGGAGCTGACCAAGCCTTTTGAGCCACTACGGACATAAGTGGGTCGAAAGGTGGAGAAACCCAGGAGGTGGAAGGTCGGGAACCAAAAGCATCCAGGAATACAGACTCATCCTCGGTAGAGGCTAGGGGGTTCCAGTTCCCCATCTGCCTAAGCATTTCCAGGATGTCCAAGAAGGAAACATCTTCAGAGGGAGATCTCAGGGACCCTTCTGATTCATCTAAGTCTGTATCAGAAGTGACAGATTCAGGGGAGTCAATGTGCTTCCTCTTGCACTTCTTCTTCCGAGGGGGCTCCTCTGAGTGATCAGGGGAGGCCTCGGAAGAAGAGGAAACACCCAATGGGGTGCCCTGGAGCATTGGTTCCTATGCTTGGGGTCTGGAGGAGGAGCAGAGGTTGGCACAGACTACGGGGGACGGAGCCGGTGGGGATGGTAGTGGAGCTGACTTGGGGGATAGCACACTCTGCATAACCTCAAAGGCGTCCCTGCCTCGAGGCAGAGAAAGCTCTGGTTCCGAAGAAATAGGAATCTTTCTCCGCACCGAGGGGGATGGCTCCGAGGCTGATGTTGGAGCTGAGCTCACCTGCACCGATGCTCCAAGAGGGAGAACGGGGTCGGACAAGGGTGAGATGCAACTCACCCCCTCAGAGGTGATGAGGGAGCCCTGTCATCCAGATCCCTCGATGGAAGGTACCATTGAGGTAATCGGAGCTGATGTCGGAACCGAAGATATGGTTATCGGAGCCGACGATTCCACTACTCTAACCCCAACGAACTCTGTCTCCAAGCTCAATGGAGTTGGAGGAGGAACAGAAAGGGAGGTGGATGGAGCCGATACCTGTTGAGGAGGGCTAGACAACATTTTAGCTAGTGCCTGTGATTTTAGCAACCTACTTACTACTCTCTCCACATCATGATCCGACAGCCTAGAGGATCGAGAAGAGGGTGAAGAATGGTGGCTACGTTCACTTTGCAATAATGGAGAGCCAGGAGTCAAATGAACTGACTCTAATGAAGGGGACCTCAGCCTTTTATGGCTCCGAGACAGCTCCAAAACATCCGATGGAGGGGTTGTCTTGCTGGTGCCAGCCGGAACCAACATACTCGGTAAATCCTGTACCGGAGTCGGCTCCGAAGGTGGAGCCGATGGTTTAGAGGATTTTGGGGACTTCACTGGCTGTGAACTCTTTGCCAGTGAATCCTGAGGTTTTAACAGACCCCCAAGGATCAATTTGTTTTTCGGTTCCTGCAGGACTCTTGGACTAAAGGCATGGCAGATAGAACAAGAGTGCTGCAGGTGAACAGCGCCTAAATAATAAACGCAACTAGTGTGCCTGTCTGTCAGAGATATTTTCTGACAGCACGAGTCACATTTTTTAAATCCAGATACTTTAGCTTCTTTAGACATATCAACCACAAAAAACCAAGCACCAGAAGAGAAACACAGATAGAAAACATTTCTACTCTAGTCACCAACAGACTATGAAAATATATATAAAACAAACTCTCTTTTTTTTTATGATAGCAAAAAACAGAGGAAAGGAGAACCTCTAAGTTAAATGGCTTCCTGGGGAAGGGAGTGGGGGAGGGGAGAACTCTCCAACTTAAATGAGTTCTACTAAAAGGGACTAAAGGAGAACAAGGTACTCAACAACAAACACTAGTAAATAAAACTAAGAAAAGGTAATTTATCTAATAGTTTTATGGAGTATAAGAATATATTTCTACACAAAAAATTTGAAAATACAAGCCTGAGCCAGAAAATGACACACCTCATAGCTGAAGCAGCAAACGAGATCTGGGTAGCTATAGCTAGGCATCATGGGATAAGGGGTAGCCTCAAGCCAGTAAACAGCTCTCAAGCTATTGAAGATGGCCGAGTCGGAGCTGAGGATCGGCTCCGATTCCAAACAGCAAGAATGAAGGCGAGACAGACAACATCAATTGATTTAGTTTTTCTGGTATATCTTTAAAATCTGGAAAGTGTTTATTTACTGCATTGCTCTCTTGCTTAGGTTTCTTAGCTATAAATCTTAGTTCATTCTGAAGTATGCTACTTTACCCCTCCATCATCAAACCTTTCTGAATGTATTATTATAAATTAACTGCCTGTTGTTGCCTTCATGCTTACCCTAGAATCTCTGCTTTTCTCTTTTCCTAGTTGAACTCTACAGTTCGCTAAAAAACGGAGTCTACAGGATTGCAATCAGTTTCTCTCAGCATTTAAGCAGAGTAGGTTGCACACAAAAAGCATTTGTTAAGCTTTCACTTACAGTGCTGTGTAATTAAGCAGGTCACAATTTTGGTCAGCCATAGGGCTCTTTTTCTACTCGAGTGTTTGCCTCCTTCCCCTGTAACTTAAGTAAAATGACTCTTACATTAACTATGATACTTACCTTATAGCTTTAGGACACCTTAGGAAACCTTGTAAACTGCAACAGCCCCGCTACATTTGCCCTCTCTGCACTCAGGCTCTCTTCACTGCCCTCCCTGCCCCCAATTCCCTCCTGCCCCAGTACCTCTAAATTTATAGTACTATAGCTACACTCCCCTCTTTCTAGATCCTATCTGCTTTCATCTGGGATAATTCCTCCCACCCCCATTCTTCTACCTACATTTCAATAGCACCTATTAGCTTTCATCTGGCATTCTCCCATCCCCCTTTCAGTACCTTTAACTTCACCACTCTATCTTCTGGTGTTGCATCACCAGGTAAAATAGTTCCTTAACTCACTAGCTGAATCACAGATAATGATATACTCCTCTTTACTACCCCTCTTGTTCGCACCATACCTCCTTACCTTGTAGGAAAACCAGTTTCTCACGGGAATTCAGGTCCCGAAAGGCCATACTATCACCCCAACTGTAAATTCTCCCACCTTCAACCATACTTACAGTAACAGGTCCTATCCAACATCTTGTTCAGTGTATCAACATCTCAACCCCAGGCACATTAGCTCTAGATCCAAACACTACCACAAACTAAAAAACAAATTCCTGAAGTTCATTACCAAGTATAGACTTAATCGAATACTTGGTGATGATATTCACCCCAACCCTGGCCCACCCACTTCAGATACACATACCCCCTCTACTTGCAATCTAAGCTACAAACCTACAATTAATAGGCCAACTAACTCTCTCCTAGCCTGTCATCTCAATATTAGAAGCATGAATAACAAGGTACATGAACTGCATGCACTTCTGGATGTCCACTCCCCTGAGATTCACTGTTTATCTGAAACCTGGTTAAAACCTAACACTACAGACAATGAAGTGTTACCACCTGGGTACAACATACACAGGCTGGATTGTGCTTCGAGGAAGGGGGGGGTGGGGTAGCTGTACTCTATAAATCTGAGTTAAATGTCACCATAGATGTAATACAACCACCTCAGATTAATAACTCTGAGATTCTTGCCACCAAATTGCAACTTAATAAAAATAAATGCATTAATATCATCTGTATGTACATATCCCCAGGTAACAATATATCTACACTTGAAGATATCCTGCACTGGCTATCATGTCACTACCCCAAGAAACCCTACTACTTGGAGACTTTAACATAAACTGGGGCACCTGTTCCTCAGAATCCCCAACCACCCATATTAAACTGCATGCATTTATTCAAATTATATTCACCCCTACCAGGATAGGTAAACCCAACCAAAAAGAAAGCATATTTGACTGGGTACTCATAGTCACCACCAACTGTACACCTCTGGTACCCTCCCTGATGGCCTAAGCGATCACCTTCTCACATATGTAATTAAGCACAAAGCCATTAATTCCCAACAACCCTTACTCAGAAAGGTTAGAAACAATATTAACTTTGACCCTGCCAAATTCCAACAAGAACTAAACTCATGCAACTGGTCTATTCTAAAACACCTCCCCTTAGAGGAAGCAGTAGCATACTTTAACAAATTCATTGAGATCCTTGATTTACATGCACCTATTCGTTCAAAGAGAACAAAGGCAAAAACTGTGCCATGGCTTTCTAGAGAGTCTAAACTCAAAAGTACCCTTAGAAACAAAGCATGGGCTTTATGGCATTCTTCTAAAGACCCCCAAGATCACATTAAATACAGGCAATCCAGGAATGAAACTAAAAAATCCATTTTACAAGAAAAAAACAATACTACTGTAATTTACAGACAGTAAATCAAAATAACCCTCAGAGGTTTTGGGCAGGTTTAAATAATCTACTACATCCTGGACAAACTTCAACCCCAATCCCTGCTGCTACTATTGATAAAACCTCTAAAGATGTTTCTGACAGTTTTAACCGGTTCTTTACTGAGACAATTCAAGCCCTAGCTAGCCAATTGTCTCCTAGCTCCCCTGGTCCTGAAAGTAGCACCCCTAGAAACCTACTCGCATTCAGCTTTCAACCAGTTGCCACTTCACTTATCCATACCTTGATAAAAAAATTAAAACCCACTACACTTTCTGCTGATCAACTCCCTGCAGAGTACCTACAAAAATCAGCTGATGCTATTGCTTACCCCATCTCAATACTAATCAATCGAACCATAGTAGAAGCTAAAATTCCCACCTTCTGGAAAATATCCTAGGTAATCCCACTTCACAAAGGGGGCAGCTCTACTGAATTCTCCAAATACAGGCCAATAGCTATACTCTCTCCACTTGCAATGATTATGGAAAAATGTATTCATAGACAACTCATGCACCACCTAATCCAGAATCACCTTATGGCAAACACTCAGCATGGCTTCCATCCTCATCACAGCACTTCAGCCCTCCTAGCCTTTACCATCATCATAAACCATAATTGCAACAATAATTATATATCCTCAGCCCTCTTCTTGGCTCTTTCCAAGGCATTCAATATGGTTGATCAGCAACTTTTAATCCACACCCTGCAAACATTCTGTCTAGATACTAGAGCCCTTCAATGGTTTCAATCCTACATGAATGGTTGACAGCAGGCTGTCCTCTGGCAGAACAAACTCTCTAACCTTCTACCTAACACCCTTGGAGTACCACAAGGCTCTATACTAGGGCCCTTGCTGTTCTCCATCTTTATTAATGACCTTTATACTGTCATCCCAAAAGCCAGCTGTATCCAATATGCTGATGACTCTGCTCTGATTTGCTCGGCCACATCTCCAATAGAGTTATGGTCAGCTACTGAGACCACCTTTAATACAATAGAAAACTGGCTTTCTGAACGTTGTCTGATCCTAAATCCCAAAAAAACTAAAATGCTGTTATTTTTCATCAACACGTAGGCCTACCGCTTTCACCTTTACCATAAATACAAATGATGGCACAATAATCTCCCCTGACCCCTCTACAAAATTATTAGGTGTCATCATAGATAATCTAAAGTTCAACCTACATGTTAACCAAACTATCAAAACCATCAATAAAAAACTAGGGTCACTTTACAGAATAAAAGCCTTCCTAACCCCTCCAGCTAAAATTGCCATAGCTCGCTCTCACCTTCTTTCAACCCTTCTGTATGCATCCCATCTAGTCTCGAATTTAAACAAGACTGTCCTTAACAAACTCTCAATTTGCTACAACCACATTGCCAGGTTTGCCACTGGGCTGCCATTTAGGACACATCATTGCATCAATCTAAACCAGCTAGGGTGGCTTGAACTACCCAGCCTAATCCAGTATAACCAACTGATTATGGCCTATAAAATCCTCTATAATCCAGACAATACTCCTGCACTTAAAAATATCATCACCCCCTATAACAATCCTACACCGCTTCGATCCTCTAACAAACTACTAATTCAGACTAGCAAAATTAATAACACAGCCGGTGACACTCTCTGTAAGTAGATCCTGGAACTTTCTTCCAGCTGATATTACCTTACTTTTCACCTTAGGTCAATTTAAAACTAGACTCAAACAATTGTCACTTAACTGGCTATGTCACTGTATCAAGCCTGACTAACTCTCTCTGGAATGTGTAAAAATCTGTTAACCATCTTAGTGTAATTTAATTTAATCCTGACTTACGCTCAGGATTAACTCTAACCTGTGGAACTTGTTTAACTTGCTTACTTACGTAATCGCTGTAAATAATCTGTTTGTATTATGTAATGCTGTATCTGCTTACCCTTGGAGCTTTTCTCCCTGGGCCTCCGCTGAAAATGGACATGCATCCAGTCAGACTATCCCAGTCAACAAATGTAAAATAAAATAAATAAAAAATCATACCACACAGACAAACGCACACATGACAGAAATGCCCCATAACAAAGCACTTCACCTTTTGTCCTCTGCATTTGCATGGGGTTTGGCATCACACACCAGTGCCAAGCAATGGTGAATGGCTCTTCATGTCTAATGGCATCAGCCACACTAGTCTGGTTACCTCTGCATAAGCTCATAGTGCCAAAAGGAACACAGAGTAAAGGCACTACTTTGAAATATTTACTCTAACAGTTATTTAGACTGCTTAATATATAAAAAGGCAAATCCATACATGTACTCTTGACATAAATCACTTGTCCGATGTTTATTTTTATACAGTAACAGTACTTCAGTAATACCTTCCTGACACCATGTGTAAAAAAAACATTACACTGAGCTGGAGTCAACCCCTGTGCCATTTATGCTCTGAATATGAGCTTATTGCTCTTACACCTGCTGGCACAGGGAGAGCTTGGCAGCATGTATATTTCTTACACTCCGGACTGTCCAGACTGCTGACAGCCATCCCTCACCACTTAGCATGTTTGTGGAAAGGAAGAAGAACCAACTGAAAGATTAATATTTTCACATTTAAGCAGAGAATGGTGTCTGCTCATCACAACTTTACACAAACAAGGAAGGCAATAACAAGAGTTCTTAATGTCAAAAAAGTTGACATTTACAATATAAACTACATTATGACACCGTAGTATGTCAGCTATTTCTCCCATAGCATACATGTATAATTACTTCTTGAATTCAAGCTGTATTCATAAAATGTGAATCTCACATGCAAAAACACTTTACATAGCACACCACTGAGTAGCTGGCTTGAGCAAATGATGGTAAAGAGGTGTTTGGCATGTATTACTATTAAATGCACAATACAGCATTTGAATTGAAGCAGGTTCAATTCTGAAAGCACAATACTTTAATCTCAAACAAAAAGTAAAACATTATTTAATTCATAAATGCCTTAACTATACCACTGTGTTTTCGTCACATTACAGACTACATCAGATGTCAGAACTATCCAGAAAATAACCTTATATATACTAAAACATCACAAGTACCTAACCAATTAGTTTCAGTAATCAAAAATAAGCAAACAAAATTATCAAAATGATAAAAATGCATTAAAATACAAGATTGATACATAAGTAAATATATAAATGCACTACAATCTGTACTAAAATAATAAGAGAGAGAGAGGTCATATAATTAATATAGCAACCATTGTATTATGAAATAATAAACTTTTCACTATATTCAAACCTAAAACTCCATCCACTGGTTAAAGAGATGTATACCAAATAACTGTAACACCCTATTATCCAAGTAAAAAATGTATACAAGAAAAATTACATAAAATTATATTAAATTCAAATGATCACAATCTGGCAGCTCCCAACTTTAAAACAGGGGCTAATGAAACATTTTATTTATTTATTTATTTATTTGCAGTTGGTTTACCAGGATAGTCCATTGGGCCTAAAAGAACCCGTTTTCAATGGAGTCCTGGGGAGAAAAGCTCCAAAAAAGAACAGACAAACAGAATAAGTACATACATTTAAAAAGCTTCTTAATGCAAACTAACAGACAAGTTGAAAACAACATAGCTAGGCTACTTATACAATGTAAAAAAAGAGTACAGTCGTAACTTTTGCATTTGATGTACATTCGAAAATGTGAATTATTGAAAAAGTACAAATAATGAGAGGTAGGTTATGGCATTAAAGAGGTAGGATTATGTTGTTATATGGTGTGGTTAGAATTTGAGAAAGTAATAAGTATACAGGCTTTGTTGAGTAGGAAGAGAATGAATGGAGGATGAAGGATGAAGGGTTCCAGATTTTTATGATGGATGGGAACAAGAGCATTCCCATTAGGACGTAAGATGAGTATGAAGAGATTTTTTGAATGAATAGAGATTAGAGATGGTACGAATAGATGGTGGGAGTGAGTTCCAAAGACGAGCTATGTTAAAGGATAGTAGGTTTTTGCCTGGGGGGCGCTTTGGTTTAAGTATTTCTAATAGGTTTTGATTGTTTGACCTTAAGATTCTATCAGGTAAGTGAAACTTAAAAGAAGAAGACAGGGAGGGACAAAGAGAGGGGTTGTTAATGAGTTTGTGGGCTAGGGTAAGCTGAATGTAATTGAGCTGATGTGGAAGTTCAAGCCAATGTAGTTTTGGAGAGAGGAACAGTGATGGGTGAATGACCTGTGTCCGTTGGCGAACTTGGCGATTTTGTTGTAGCATGAGGAAAGTTGTTTTTAAGAGAGGTCTGAATATTAGTTAGGAGAGGTGAACCATAGAGAAGGGAGGGAATAAGAAAGGAAGAAGACAGAGTGATTTTTGAGGTCTTTGTGAGATATTGATTTTGACGGTAAAGCATACCCAGCTTTTGGTGGGTTTTTTTAATGTTTAGGTGTATGTGGGAATTGAAATTAAGTTGGTTATCAATTTGAACACCAAGTAACTTGGTTTCAGATACGAGTTCTAGGGTTGAATTGTTTTGACTAGTGATCAGGAATGTGTTTGTATCAAAGGGAGTAGTTTTAGTGGGAGTAAATACCATGAGTTTAGTTTTGGAGGCGTTGAGAGCAAGGTGGTTTATTTCCATCCAATGCTCAGTAATTGAGAAAGCTGCTTGTGTGAGCTTTAGAAGCTCAGGAGTAGATGAGGCAGAGCAGATAATGGTGGAATCGTCAGCATATTGGATGATGTTAGAGAAAGGAATAGATTTATGAAAGTCGTTTATGAAAATGTTAAAGAGAAGAGGACCAAGTATGGAGCCTTGGGGAACCCCGGTGGGGGTACTAAGAAAAGAGGAAGTGGCCTTTTTCCATTTTACAGCTTGGTGTCTGTTAGATAGGTAGCTGGAGAACCAGTTCACAGAAGAGGAAGAAAGGTTAAGTTTGGAAAGTTTAGTTAATAGCAGGCTGTGTGAAATGGTATCAAAAGCCTTAGAAAGGTCAAGTAGTAGGGTAGAGACAATATGGCCAGAATCACGAGCTTTATTTACAGTTTCTAGATAGGAGAGGAGGGCTGTCATGGTGCTATGATTTGGCCTAAAGCCATGTTGTGTAGGTGTGAGAAGGTTATTGTCTAAAAGATGTGGTAGTAGTTGAAGTTGAACACATTTTCAAGTAGTTTAGAGATGGGGGACAAGATAGCAATGGGGCGGAAGTTGTTAACACTGCAGTTATTACCGCCTTTATGAAGGGGGATGATAAAGGCTTGTTTCCAGAGTTGGGGCACTGTACATTCTAGGATTGAGCGGTTGATGAGGATGCTTATGGGATAGGCAATTGCATCAGCAGCAACGCTTAGGAAATATGAGGGGATATCATCAGGTGCATTTGTGCCGGGCTTCAGTTTATGAAGTAGTTTTTTTATTGTAGAAATGGGTATAGGTTTTAATGAGAATGGAGTTGTGTGAAGAGGCAAAGTATTTGATGTTGGTGAGGATGATGAGGATGTTAGAGAGGGAGAAGAGTTATGGGATGTAGTTAGAGAAGATGGGAATGAGGAAGGAAGAGAAGTGCAGGGTGGGCTTTTGGCAGGAGAGGGTGAGGGGGTATTGGATGGTATGGTAGAAGTAGGGAAAGAGGAAGTTAGTTTGCTAATAGAGTCAATGAAGAAGGAGTTGAATTCAGTAGCCAGGTCATTCAGCCCAGGAAAAGTATTAGTCTCAAGAACCAGCTACCAGTACAATTTCTTGTATTCAATAGTGGCCTCCCCCTCTTATGTCAATTGTTACTTCCTCAATAACAAAAAATCTAAACTTGGCTCCCTCACAACCTAAGGTATGCCTAAAAGAATTCCTTCCATTTTTATTCATATCACAGTTATGCTCATAAATTCTAGTTTTTAATGTCCTCTCCATTTTCCCCACATAGAAAGCTGTGCAAACATCACATATAGCAAGGTAAACTACCCTAAATATAGTACAATTAGAGAAAGTTTTACCAAATATGTACTTTCTACTACTAGGTATATAAATATAAATTTCTTTGAAAATATAGGGACAGCTACCACACCTATAGGTGCCACCTCTCTCCTGATTTCTATTAATGATATGAGTAGTACCTCCCTCAAAAATGTCCTTAAAAGTCAACCCTTTTCAAAAAATAAATTAAAAAAAATCCCCTCTAGGTCTGATAACCTACTAAACTGCAACCATTCATTGGCGATGATGCTTTTAATAATCCATTACCACTAAAATTTGTCACAAAGGCACCTTTAAATTCACCCATGTCATTACCCATGGCCGGTTCATCCTCAAAACTTTCAACTACCTCACCCCCATACTGTTTTACTTCCCCAGAATGTGGGCTAATCTACCACTTCTACCAGCCATTACTTCTGTTCTAACAGCCTCAATTAGACTTGGGGATGCCCTCTTTCAAGGAACATATTCTTTACAACCTCATATTCATCTAGAAAATCTTGTTCTTCCAATATCATTCTACTAACTCATACAAATTGCCCCTTAATATTCTTTGGTGAGAAAGTGTGAGCTCTGGTATAATAGAAGTAGGAGCTGGAAAATATCTCATAGTGTATGGTAGATTTAAATCCCCTAGTCTCCAGCAGCTTATGTAACATCCAAGAATATAATATATGTTATATTTAAATCCCCTAGTCTCCGGCACCTTATATATAGCAACATCCAAGAAACTCACATTCTCGCATTTTAATTCAAAAGTACATTTTAAAAATTCAGTCATATTACCAATAAGAAATAAACTCTACTAATTTGTGTGGAAAGTGCAACCAATGTGGATACCTAGAAACTTCCAACAAGTTTATACATCCTGCCACAGGAAAGGAATACAAGTTTAAAGTTAAGAATATTGTATATTTAGCAGTTTGCACCCATTGCTTGAGCCATTATGTAGGTAAGACTAATAGAGAATTTACAAATCGTATAAGAGAGCATCTTTTGCGTATTAGGAATAAAGAAAATACTAATGCTTTAGCTAAACACATGACAGAACAAGAAATCCATTCCTTCAAATTTATGGTGTTAGAAATAGTTAAGGAAAATGAAAGAGGGAGAGATACCTATAATAAAACTGAGACATCTGAAGTAAGATGGATTATTCGGTTGCAGGCTGATAGAGGTATTTGACTTAACACTAGGGTTCCACTAAAGCCGATTTTGAAAAATAGGGGAATTCATAAATAAATTATATAAATGTTAGGTGATACAACTTACCCCCATAATATGGGAGGAATTAATGCTGTTTCTGTTGTTTTTGAAGATTGTATATTTGTGGTTTGTATTAATGAGATATTTTATATATACATTTTACAAAATTGTTACATAAAATTGTTTTATGAAGTTATGTCAATTATTAGAAAGTCATACATATAAATGTAATGATTTTAAATAGTTACATATATTTTTAATACTTGTCACTTTAAAATATGGGAGGGGAGGTAAAATAATTCAAATGATTCAATTAAGAAAAATGTGTAGTATAAAGGCACCGTTTGCGCTTTGTTTTATCGAATGGTCTGAAGAAGTTGGAGTTATTCCCATGAAAGAGGTTACCTACTTCGAATGAATAAACAGTTGTATTTCTTATTACTACATCGTGATTTTATTACTGTATTGTGACATCCTTCAGCATTGCGTATGACCCTTGGAGAGTTGTGTGCTATTATAGGTTATTTTCTTTTTCTGGGTCATTTAACTCAAGCCTATGCCTTGATTTTTGTGTGTAAACTCCACTAATTTATCTTGTGTGCCACACCAAAATATATATTACTATGTTTTTTGCCCAGTTATTCTTCATCCCATCAAAAGATATTTAAAAACACAACCAAAAGGAAGGGACTTGTTACTGACTGATATTTACTCAGACTCATTTGTGCCCTGCACCCATACACTTGAAAATGATCTGTCAGTAATAAATCAAATGTCAACTATACTACAAAAATAAATAGTACAATTGCATTGTAAAATTATTTAAAGCTTTAACAGACATTGATATTGTCTTATACATGTGTTTCTGTGGACATCAATTCATCACAATATAAATACATGTAGATGAGCACTTGCATCCATGCTGATCACAAAATATGCGTGAAACAGTGTGTAATGTACACAACATATTGAGAAACTGTTTCAGGTCTCAGTTCTGCAACATGTATTCCTGACAGCTTATAATGATGATGTCAACATCTATAAAGATCAGTATGACAAAAAAGAAATCGGACTTTAGAGATGGCACAAATATTAACTACTGTGTTCTTTAGATGAGAACAAAATAGGTAGGGGTTCAATTACCACAACAGCCACATTTTGTGTATTTAAGTGTAGAAGCAAGAGTCTGTATCTTACCATTAACATAAAGTCTCATGGAGTACAACAATTTTTACTTTCATATACGACTAAGCATCCATTTCACACAGGTCTCCCATCTTCTTCTCCCAAACATACACTGATATCATCTACTATAAAGTGTTCTGCAATAGTGTAAAAGTCAGACATCTGCTATGGCACTTACGTTAAATACTGTGTCTTGTAGTTTGTGTAACTAGTTAGGTAGGAGTTCCAATACCACTACAGTCAACTTGTGTGTGAAATCAGAAAAGCACGAGTCTGTATACTACTGTTAGTAATAAAGTCTCATGAAGAACAAACATTTTTACAGTTGTAACTGTCTACACAGCCATACAATTTTCCCAAACATACACTGAATGTGTTCTGCAGTGCTCTGTAGATCGCTAGGTAGGGATTCTAGTTTCACTGCAGTCAACCAGTGTGTGTATGTTCAGTTAGATCACATTCTGGAGATCATTTTAGAATGCATGTGAGAGACTCCTATCACCATTTCCTTCTCACCAGACATTGACATAATCTGCTATAAAGTGTTGTATGACACTATGAAAGTCAGACTTGTACTAAATTCTGTAGATAGCTAGGTAGGGGGCTATAATCTCACTGCAGTCAACTTGAATGTGTTCATCTTTGGAGACAATTTTACGAGATATGACACCACATCTATGTCAGACACTCCTCCAATTTCTTCTCAGCATGCAATTATGCTATCAGCTTCTATAAAGTGCACCATGACGCTGTTAAAGTTAGACATATGTAGCAGTGCTAGTTTTAAATTGCATGGAATCCAACTTCTATACCTACACAGGTTTAATGTTCAAATCTGTCAGAGCTCAACTGCCGTGTGTGTGTGTGGTTGGCAGTACATTACAGTCATTGTATGATCCTTTGAATCTCTTTTCATTTGACTCCCACTCTGGTAAACCTTTGACATAGCCCCAAGAATCCAACATCCCATTTTTCCACTCTGTCCACATAACATCATTTTTGCAGAAGACTGAAGGATGTCATCTCAAAGATGCATACATACATCATGAAGCTGACTCCTTCCATGACCCGCTGCAAGCCAGCTCCAGACCACTGTATTTGTGATTAATTCTGTCATGGGGTGGTGCCCAAGTCACATATGGACAGAGTCAGTATGTAATACAATCAAATACATACACACATTCCTTACTATATTCCATCATATGGATATAGCAATTGTTTAAATTACATTATAATGGCTAGAGTTTTATGTGATGTTGGCCGATAGTCTAGCAATGTCCTATGAAGACTGCATGCCAATGTTGCTGTCATCCACATGTGCTATTTTGCGGTGTGGCCCTATAAAAGTTTATTCCAATCTTTGAGTTGAGGTAATGTACTGGTGATCACTGCCATTTGATTACATGTTCCTTACATACAAGCTGTAGTAGTACACCACCTGAGAACTGTTGACATGAGATGGTGTTATATAATTTCCTTACTAAAGTATGTGTTTTTGTAGTGGAGTATACCAGCATTCTACCCAGTTCTCATTCAATCATCACAGTGATACCTGCAGTATGGCACAGGTGTGCATGTGAATACTCACCATCATTAAATGCTCTGAGATACATCAGTGTAATGTCATATTGATTAATGGGCACAAACATCTTGTTTCATTTGCATGTTGTAATGTGGTTAAATACATAAATATATCAGAAGTCTAAATTAAATTGCAACTTTGGTGAATTATTTGTATGCACAATTGTGTTACTATTCACGAGTATTATTGAGGTGGTCCAAGCAGCAGTGTGTGACTAACAGTACTTGTGTCAGGAACTGTTCTGCATGAACCAGATCTACCTCATTTTTAATTGTCAATATATAGTATCAGGATGGACACACACAGCTTTCAGGTGAACAACGCATGCATATGATGGGCAACTGATGTAATTATGTGAGATAGTTTGTCTATACACAGTGAGCAGAGTGGATGAGAGTTGTTGACCACAACTGTTAGCTGAGATATACAAGTATCCTGGGTTTTTTTTGATTATTTATACAGATTATTGTTTCTAACAATATATAGCACTTTTATTTCCTGCTTTTTAGTCTTTGAGTGTATTTTATTGCTATTAACTAATCTGCACAAGTAACTGATTTGTTTGCAGTTAAAAGCATTCTGTATCTTTACAAATCTTGATCTGTTTAAAAACTTTCATTTGTGGCTTTCTCTAGCGCTTACTGTCTGTAGGCTATTGTTTTTGTCCCCACCCCCCTCCCAGTGGGTGTCTTTGCAGTTGCCCGCCCCTACTGTAAATATGATCTGTGACACTCCTCCCAGTCTAGTGTCATTAGCTCATTCTACCTAATACAGAGAGAACATTGGATAAGGCCTTCTGTTTCTCCTTTTTTTCCTTTCCAAAAAAAAAAAACAACTTTTTTTTTTGCCTGAATCTCCTTGTGTTCTGACTGAGCTTCTCAAACATTTTGGAAATATAGAGTATATTTCAGAGCATTTATTATAATTGTAATTGCCTTAATATTGTTACAACTCAAGTGCTCTAGGTTGCACTGCATCTGAAGTGTTTGTGTGTTTTAGCTGCTTTTCTGTATATACAGACTTCTCTGTTTCTTTAACTAAATAAGCTCTGCAAAGTTGTTTTATTGCATTCCTGCCTGTATTTCTGAGTTTTTTGCACTTTTAAAGTTAGTTTTTGCTTAGTTTAACTGGTAGGCTACACACTCAAGTGCGCTAGCCGAATTAAAGCATTTACTGTGTTTCTGTACCTAATTTCTGCTACTTTGTAAAAAAAAAAAAAAAAAAAAAAAAAATATCCTGTTTCCCGCCTTTACTGAACTACAATAGTCCAGTCTTCAGGTATTGCTGATCTCTAGGCTGTGTCATAGTTCCTGTGTTGCCCATATCCTTATTTGGATAGGAGGAAGCTTCTTTGTTCACCAATGAGAGTGGGGAGCTCTGAGCAGCCTATCTGTCCCTTGAGGAGTGGTTCCAGCCCAGTGACTTGTAGCTTATTGGCCATTTTGGGCCATTTCCTATCTCTTTCCAACCCCCTGCTTTAAAGCCAGCTTTTGCGCTTGTAATTTAAAGTTTGTCCTGTTTGTTGCATTTACCTGTTGAGGCTACACTCGGTCACACTCAAGTGCGCTAGCCTGTGTTACATATTTATTGCATTTTCCTGCTGTTTGTTGCAAAAAAGAAAAAAAAAAAAAAAAAAACATATCCTGGTTTCCTGTCTTTCCTGACCTAGAGTAGTCCAAATACAGGCTTTTCTGTATTCTGGACTTTTGGAAAGTTCCTGTGTTGCCCATTTCCTTTCTTGGATAAAGGGAGGCTTTCTTTGTTCACCAGTGGCAGTAGGGGAGCTTAGAGCAGCCTATCTATCCCTAGAGGAGTGTTCCCAGCACAGGAATTTGATAGTCTATTGGCCGTTTTGGGCCAATTTCTAGCTCTTTCAAGTCCCCCTGTATAAAACCCACTTTGGAGCGATTTTGCGCATAGCGCAGCATCGGGCAGCTCTGCTTAATTCGGTTTAAACCATTCTCGGCTCCACAAAGTCTACTCTTCACTTTTTCCCTTAGAACTGATCTAGTTCTCATAATAAACATGCTATTCCTACTCTAAAGCCTGGCACTTGCTCACTAAAGCAATTATATAAGTCAGCACTAAAAAATTTAAAGCACTACACCCTCACAAACTCCCCTTGAGTACCTTGTTCCCCATTGGCCCTTTTTTTCAATTATATAGGAATTCCCAATACTATTCTAGCATGTCCAAAGGTCAGTTGTCAATCTCCTCTCCGGTCCAGCTGGTAAATCTGGGAATCTTGAGGTAATGTTACAACTGCCTCATGTACACAGACAACCTTCTCCTCCTCCCAACAAATTCCAACACATGTGAGAGATGCAACCATACAGTCAAACTGGAGGCTAAGCTCTCTCAACTCAGTACTGGCGTAACCAGTCAGGAGGAGAAGGAAACCACACTCACTACAATTCCAGTCCCACATAGACCTACCACGACAGCAAACCAAACACAAACACACAAAAAGATACTCGGAGGCTCTAAATAAAAACCTGCCTAAGCAGCACAGACCTCCAAAGCAGACACCCAAGCAACCGCTACCCCAAAACAAAACATGTGCAACACATAGCTCACAAAGCCAGTGTGCCGAACATTCACAGCCCTTAAGGCTAAACAACACACCTGATACACTTGTAATAGGTGACTATTGTCAGGCACACTGACGTCCCGCTCACCAGACTGAACAAGGAGGTCATGGTGAGCTGCCTGTCGGGCGCTAGGATCCACCAAATAACACAAGCACTCAGGTCACTCCAAGGCAAGTACAAATATGACTCAGTCATTGTCCATGCTGGTGTAAATGACCAGAGATGTACCTCCCTGGACTACATGAAGAGACAGAGGAGCTCTCTGAGCATGTAGCCCAGGCCGGTATGACCCTGACCTTGAGTAGCATCTTACCCTCACCAAGAATGATGCCACAATATGAAGACAAGACTATCAATTTCAACAATTGGCTTAAGTATTGGTGTCATTCAAAGGGGATCCAATGCCTGTCAGCCTGGGATGACATGCTCGACAAGCCATGATGCTTCAATAAGGACGGCTTGCACCTGTCACCCCTGGGCTTTCGGATATTGGCAAAGGCTCTTGCCACCCCCATAGTGCCTTTTTTAGGCAAGGCTCAAAATACAAACCCACCTCCATAGGTATCACAAGGGATAAGAAACTAAGTAATGCTACTCAATGCCAGAAGTCTAAACCTCAAGATGCACGCACTCAAAACCTCTCCTTAGCATGGAGAACATAGATATCTGTGCAGTAAAAGAAACCTGGTTCAAGGCTCCCGAGAGCACCGCAGCACTACCAGGTTATACCTTATACCATGCTTTTCGGCTCCAAAACTTGGACTGAACCACAAAAGGAGGGGGAGTATCAATATTCATCAAAGATACCCACACCTCCAGGTTGGTGGCACAGCACGAAGCATCAGAGACTATCCATGTGCAACTAACAGTGGGTAAAACTGTCTTCCAGTTTATTGCCTGCTACAGACCACCCTCCCAAACCCAGGAACCCCACTCAGCCTTCCTGAGAACACTGGAAAATATGAAGGTCTCTCCAAACACCATTATATTGGGCGACTTCAACTACCCAAACATACACTGGGAGCATTACTCTAGCTCCAACACCCTAGTCCAAAGGTTCCTAGAATTTATAAACTCAAATGCTATGGAACAACTTGTTACCACTCCCACAAGAGGGGAAAACATAATGGACCTGATCATCACCAACATGGGGGCTCTATGCTCCAGACCAGAAGTGTATCCCTCACTGGTAAGATCAGGCCATAAACTAATCTCAATGGATATTCACATCCCGCCCCACCCCCTGCCCAGAAAACCACAGTGAAAAACTTCTCTAAAGCAAATATCACACTCCTCAAAACCGAGGTGGAATCATTCAAAGCCCCCGGGCCTGTGGACAATATGGCCCAGACCGCAGAATCCTTTATAAACGCATTCTATGAACACCTTCAGGAATGCATGGATCATGCAATCCCAAATAAAACCAAGACCCAATCCTCCAAAGGCAGGCGTCCTGTCTGGTGGACCCCAGCCATAAACAAACTATACAAAAGAAGGAGGAAGCTACTACATGATAGAGCAAAATCCCAAAAAGGGAAGGCATCTCTGATCAGTATTAGCAAAAAACTAAGGGCACTCATAAAATCGTCTAAGGCCAGCTTCGAGAGAAAAATTGCACAGGACACTAAGGATAATCAACAAGGCTTTCTTTAGTTATGTTAGGAACCTGGGTGGGAATTCCCAGATATGCTCAGAATTAGTCCAAAATGACAAAAATTACACCGAACCTACAGACATTGCCAACATCCTAGCTGACAGGTTCAGCGCAAACTTCTCCCCCCCTCCCCACCAAAAGGGAAAA
Organism: Protopterus annectens; assembly: GCF_019279795.1. Lineage (NCBI taxonomy): Eukaryota > Metazoa > Chordata > Ceratodontiformes > Protopteridae > Protopterus > Protopterus annectens. The sequence continues at coordinate 1,155,088,135 of NC_056743.1, read as the reverse complement.
TATCTATCCCAGCAGAGTGCTGCCCCCCGAGCATCTCAGATGCTCAGATAAGAGCCACCCTCTCCAAAGCAAAAAACACAGCATCAATGGGACCAGATGGTGTCCCGGGCTGCGCCCTAAATGAACGCCAAGAACTAAACCCAAACATAAAATAAGAAGTTATGTACTCACCATAACGTTCCATCTGAGTAGGTAAACTTCATTTGTCTGCAACCTGTGGGATACGGATCCAATCTCGGATCTGAGCCGGCAACTTTACAAAGCTTAGATCTGATCTCCTAGCTCCTCCCCTTACCCATAATCCTCTGCCAACCCTGATTGACCTCAGATCAAGTTTGCCCGTAACTACTATAGCAGGCAGTTAATTACCTTCTCAAAAGGGTAATAATAACATGTCCTAAACATCTGTGAAGGTCAGGGGGATGAAGGGGGGGAATGGTTGCAGACAAATGAAGTTTACCTACTCAGATGGAACGTTATGGTGAGTACATAACTTCTTAATCTGAAGTAGTTAACTTCATTTGGTCTGCAACCTGGGAATGGTTGCAGACAAATGAAGTTTACCTACTCAGATGGAACGTTATGGTGAGTACATAACTTCTTAATCTGAAGTAGTTAACTTCATTTGGTCTGCAACCTGTGGGACAGAGGCCCCAGCTACCTAAACCTTGGGTGGCCTTCATGGAAGGATATTCCAGAGCACTGAGGAGCCAAAAGGAGTTCTCCCTCTGGAGATAATGTCCAGCTTATAATGATTTATGAAGGTATGAGGTGAAGCCCAAGTGGCTGCTGAACAGATATCATCCAAGGAAACTCTGGATTTGAAGGCAGCAGATGTAGCCATAGACTGAGTTGAGTGGGCATGAACTCCTTGAGGTGCGGGTCTGCCGAAATTCTGTTAAGACACTATGATGCACTGCGAAATCCATTTCGACAAAGTAACTTTTGAGACTGGATTACCTAGATTAAATTTAGCAAAGGAGACCAACAACTGGTCGGATCATCTGTGACCAGATGTCCTACGAATGTAAAACCTGAGTTGTCTATGCATGTCCAAGGAATGTAATTTGTACTCTCCTTTGTTCTGGTAGTTAGGAAAGAAGACTGGCAGATTGATGGACTGATTGATATTCGTCACAGAAACCACCTTCTGAAGGAAGGAGGGATTGGTCCTGAGGTAAACCCTATCCTTGTGAAAAGCTAAGTATGGAGGTTTGACAGAAAGAGCCTGTAATTCAGATACTCTCCTAGCTGAAGTAATAGCCACCAGAAAGGCTGTTTTCCATGACAGATATTTGAGGTTTACTGATGCCGCTGGTTTGAAGGGAGGGGCTGTCAAGGCCTGCAAAACCAAAGTCAAATCCCAGATATACCCCAGGGATTACCTCAGTGTCACTGCTCGACAGAGGCACAGCAAAATAATGGGTATAGTTCCCCATACTAAAGGGGTGGCATAAGCCACAAAACTATGGGCTAGGCTTGTAAATGCCCTCGGGCAGATAGCCTAGTATGAACCTATGAACCATGGAGGTACAGCTTCGTGGGAGGTCTAAGTAGGAAAGTGCCCTTTAGGAATGTCTTGCACAATTTTGAAGTAATCAAAGGACCATATCACTGCCTACGTGATAATGAGAGATGGCTGCTAATTGCACCTTCACCGTGGAACAGCTAGCTCCCTCATTAAAGAGGCCTGAAAGAAAATCCAGCACTGCCAGTAAGGGGGCTGTGAAGGGATCCAAATTATGGCGTTCTGCCCAGATAGAAAAACGCTTCCATTTACTACTATAGACCTTCCTAGTAGAGGGCTTGTGCGCTGCTACTAGGATAGCTTTAACTGGGGATGAGATACCGGGAGTCCTCGCTAGGAGTGGAACTGGAGCAGCCAAGCAGTAAGCTTGAGGTTGACCAGGTCGGGGATTGGGAGTCCCTGTGGGTGAGAAATCAGATCCGGGAGGGGATCTAGAATCCAGGGCGGATTCACTTGATGAGACCAGAGGTACAGGAACCAAGTTTGGCGAGGCCAGAATGGGGCAATGAGGATCATTCTGCTCCCCAACCGACTGGCTTTCTGAAGAAGTTTCAGCATCAGTGGAAGAGGAGGGTAGGCATAGAGAAGACCAGATGGCCAAGCATGCACCAAAGCGTCCCTTGGGGCTTCCCCGGGAGGGGGAATGAGAGCTAAGTAATTGTTGCATTTCGTGTTTGAGGGAGATGTGAAGAGATCGCAACAGGGCTGCCCCCAGACAGCAAAAATTTGACTCGCTACTTTTTGATTGAGGGACCACTCGTAAGGCGAAAGGATGGTGTGACTCTGTCTGCCAGGATGTTGGTCCGTCCCAGAATGTGCGTTGCAATGAGAAAGCAGTTGGTGGAGATCGCCCATTCCCACACTCTCATGGCTTCTCGACAGAGTGGGTAAGACCTGGTTCCCCCCTGCTTGTTGATATACCAAACCACAGACATACTGTCTGACTGGAATGCAGTCGTTCCTACAGGCAGAAGGCTCTGAAGTGCTTGCAACGACAACAGCACTGCCCTCATCTCTAGAATGTTTATGTGCAATAAGGTCTCTGAATCGTTCCACGTGCCTTGGACAGTCCTGCCCGAATAATGTCCCCCACCCAAGATGAGAGGCATCCGTGGTCACTGTGGTGAGAGAGGGGGTCATGGCAGGTCTGGAGGTCCGGCGATTGAAGCCACCAAACGAGAGCTCTCTTGCAGACCCTGCTGAGGGAAATGGGATGATCCAAGAGGTACTGGAGAAGGGACCATTGAACCTGTAGAGTCCACTGCAATATCCGCATGTTGAGACGCGCCATGGGAAGGAGGTTGATTGCGGCTGCCATGGACCCTAGAGCCCTCAGAACCAATCCCGCCGGAGGTTTTGAAGACTGAAAAATGGCCCGCAAGTGTGCTTTTAGTGTGTGCAACCGGTCGGGAGTTAGGAAGGCGAGCGGCTTGTTGGTGTCCAGTCTGGCCCCGATAAAATCTATCACCTGAGTCGGGGTGAGAGAGGACTTGTCTGCATTTATAGTGATCCCTAGTTGTGGAGCAAGGCTGAGAAAGTAATTCCTGGCTAAGGATAGTAAATGCCTTGGGGGCGGTGAGGAGCCAGTCGTCCAGGTACGGAAAAACCTGTATTCCCTGGAGCCTCAGGTGGGCCGCTATCACTGCTAATACCTTGGTGAACACCCTGGGGGCTGAGGTGAGACTGAAGGGAAGGACCCTGAATTGATAATGACTGGCTCCCAGCCGGAAGCGGAGAAACCTCCTAGAGCGTCTGTCCATCAAAATGTGGTAGTACGCATCCTTGAGGTCTATGGGGCACATCCAGTCGTTCTCCCGCAAGAGGGGGAGAATAGATTGAAGAGTGACCATCCGGAACTTTTCTTTGATTACTGACAGATTCAGTAGGGAAAAACAGAGGATGGGCCTTAGGTCCCCCGTCTTTTTTGGCACTAAAAAGAACCTGGAGTAGTAACCCGATCTGGACTGGCCTGGGGGGACGTGCTGGATGGCCCCTTTTCCTAAGAGCAGCCGGATTTCCGTGGCTGCCGCCTCCCTCTGATTGGGTGGAACATCAGGGAGGTGCCTGGGGGTGTCTGGAATGTGAAAAAAGGGAATTTTGTATCCTCTGGATATGATACGAAGCACCCAGCGGTCTGTTGTAATGGACTCCCAAGCTGCCAGGTGCTTCGAGAAACGCCCCCGACTGCCTCCAGAGTGGAGCAGTCGGGCAAGCCCTCAGGGCTGCTGTGTGGGCCAATCAGAGAAGGCTTCTCCTGACCCAAAGTTCTTCGGGCCCCCTCTGCCGCTAGGGCGGCGTCCACCCTGTCCTCCTCTGCCGCGGAAAGACTGGGAGTCCTGAGCGGACTGGGATTGTTGTGACTTTCGGAACCACATCTTCTTCTGTCCCTTTTGGTTCTTGGAGAAGGACCTCTGGGGAGCAGAAAAGTGGACTGCGACGGCAGATGTCTTCCCGTCCTTTTTGCTCTGGACCACAGTTTCGCAAACAGTCTTGCCAAAAAGGGCAGAACCATCGAAGGGGGCATTCGCAAAGGACGCCTTGAAGGGTTCTGCGAAGTCACAATGTTGGAGCCAGGCCTGGTGCCTCATAACTAGGCCTGCTCCACTGGCTCTAGCGGCTCCCTCCGTAGCATGGGATAAGAGCCGCATAGAGGTGTTAGAGATAGACCTAAGTGTGGCCATGTGGGTGGAGTACAACTGTTTGTCCTCTCCCGACATGGACTCCAGGGATGATGCAGCATACTCTTTAATAAGTTCCCGCTGCAGCCGAATCACGTGTGCCATGTAGTTCAGGGACCTTACAGAGAAGGTCGCTGAACTAAAGACCCGCTTCCCGTGACGGTCCATCGAGCGAGACTCCTTGCTCGGGGGATGGACCAAGGGACTCTCCTGGCCTAACTTCCTCTTGGTGGCTGCTGCCACCAACATGGCATCTACGGGGGGGTCCCTTGCTCCAATGGGACCTCTCGGTCGGGGGGCTCAGGATCCTGTCGGGACATTTGGGGACTGGCTCCACAGTGTCCGGCTCCTTCCACCTAGTGGTAATAAGATCCACTAAGGGGTCAGCAGGAGGGGACACCCAAGAGGTAGATGGGCCGGAGACATCCTCGGGGGGTGACCTTGGGGAGCCTTCCCCTTCATCCAAATCCATGTCTTCTGTCAAGGACTCAGGGGAGTCCATGTGCCTCCTCTTACACTTCCGCTTGTGAGGAACATCCTCGGGGGGACTTGTCCGAGGATGACTCACCAGCAACGTCCTGTTCCAGTGGAACAACCTGAGACGTCAAAGCAGGCTGTCCCTGTGGCCGGGTGACGGAAGCCTGACCCAAACGAGAGGGAGTGCGGGATGGAGCCGTAGCAGGGAGCGGGGGCCTGGATGCACTCAACAGAGCCCTCTCCACCACATCGAAAGCCGAGGGGGAGCCACTCTCTCTGGGATCTGAGAGCCGACCCTCACTCGGATCCGATGGATGGATCGGAGCTGGCGCCGAGACCATCGGATCCGAAGGGCCAGTGTGCTCCGACCTGGACGGAGCTGAAGGCACACTAAACCCCTCGGATCCGAAGCTCAGAGCACGGCTCCCAGAGCTCGGATCGGACAGGGATGGATCCGGCAAGCTCTAGGGAAGAGTCGGAGCCGAAGTACCTGATACTGTCGGTGCCGACCCACCTCCGGCTCTGACGCTGCCCGGCTCTGAGCGCTCTGAACCCGGGAAGCGGGTCAGAGAAGGAGCTATCGGGGCAAAAAAGGGTGTTGAGCTCCCCCCCGAAGGGGGGGAGAAGCAGGAGCACTCCCATCTACATTTGGGCCTGGATGAACCTTCGCATCACCTGGTCCAAATCAGCTTCAGAGAGGCTACGTGTCGATCTCTACGAGGCCACCGAGGCTGGCCGGGAGTGCCGCCTCGAATACCTCGACGGAGATCGGGTCTCCTCCTCCTTGGGTCCCGGTGAAAAGCACGGAGACCGGAGCCGAGAAGGAGGAGACCTAGACCTGGAAGACCTGGAGGGAGAAGCCCGCTTAGCCGGGGGGCCGAAGCGGAGGCCTCGGCCCACCTCTTGTGGTGCTTCTCCCTCTTCTTTTCCTTCCTGGCCTCCCCCTCCTCCAGCGCAGAAGCAGGAGTTTGAGTCCTGGCCAGGGGGAGAGAGGCAGGAGTGGCCGCCACCGAAGCCTGGGAGGAGGCCACAGAAGTACTGGAGGCCGAAGTCGAATCTGGGGGAAGAGTCCCGCTAGGATCAGCTTCGACCTCCGGTCCTTCAGTGCCCTGGGGTTGAATGCCACGCAAATCACACACCCAGAGGAGAGGTGTTCAACCCCAAGGCACCGGACACACAGAGTGTGGCCATCCGCCGGGGAAAGCTTATGGCCACACTCGGTGCACTTCGAAAACACTAACTTTGGGGCCTCAGACATGCTTACACTAAAATTGAAAGTTACTCACACAGTAGGCCCCAAACTCTCAAACACACACACACACAGCTACGATACCAGCGAAGGGTGGGGAGGAGAACATATTTTTTTTTTCTAACTTAAAAATACTAATAAAAGGGTTAAGGAACCTAACCAAACACACACACTCAAGTTTTAGAAAATTAGCAGAAGAGATAAACTTATCTGACTAGGAGCTCATAACCTAGCGGCTGTACCTAAGCGCGGCAAACTAGATCTGAGGTCAATCAGGGTTGGCAGGGGATTATGGGTAAGGGGAGGAGCTAGGAGCTCAGATCTAAGCTTTGTAAAGTTGCCGGCTCGGATCCGAGATCAGATCCGTATCCCACAGGTTGCAGACCAAATGAAGTTAACTACTTCAGATCTACTGTTCAATCTCAGCCTTACTACAGGATATGTACCCAAAGAGTGGCGTACAGCAACAGTGGTCCCTCTCAACAAAGGTGGTGCCTCAATGGATCCTGGAAACTATCGCCCCATAAGCCTGACTAGCTTGGTCTGCAAAGCTATGGAAAGGATCATCATGGACCTCATAAATAAAGATATTGGGGACCTACAGACACTGGATCCTATCCAGTTTGGCTTTGTTAAGGGCAGATCCTGCCTCTTAAACCTGGTCGATTTCTTTGAAACCGTCGCCAAGGCCATTGACGGGGGGATGGTGGTCCACACAGTCTACCTGGACCTCGCAAAAGCCTTCGATACAATACCCCACTTGGGCATTATAGATAACCTCACCAGCTTAAATATAAACCCCTATTTCACTAGATGGGTTGCAAACTGGCTCAAGGACAGAAACCACATGGTTAGAATTGCTGGAGTCATGTCAGACTCCAAACCAGTTACAAGTGGCGTCCCACAAGGCTCAGTCCTGGGACCTCTCTTGTTCGGTATGTATTTCTCAGAGGTACAGGCCAACACAGAAGGACTGTGGCTGACCAAGTTCACAGATGACTTGCAAACTAGGCACCATAATCGACTATCCAGCCGACACAAGCATCCTACAAAAGGGCCTCATAGAAAGAGACAACTGGTGCCAGAGCCATGGCCTCAAGCTAAACGCCAAAAAGTGTATAGTCATCCCCTTTGGCAAAAACATAGTGCCCACAAATTACCACATAGGTGGTAACCCATTAAGTACGAAGTAATTAGGGATCTGGGGACCCAAGTTGATAGCAATCTCTCATTTGAAAACCACGTGGCCAAAGTGGTTAGAAAAACATTTTATATAGCCCACCTAATCATGAAGGGATTCACATCTAGATCAGGGGAGGTCATCGTGCCTCTTTACTCATCCCTCATCAGGCCCATAATTGAGTACAATGCCCCTTTTGGGATGTACCTTACCAGACACCTGCAGCAACTGGAAAGACCCCAAAAGTACTTCACCAAGAGGATCAAAGGGCTCAAACAGATGCCATATGCTGCCCGGTTAAAGAAACTCCAGCTCTACTCAGTGGCATACCGCCTGCTCAGAGGCGATCTGTGCCTGACGTATAAAGCCATGTCCAACCTGGAATTAATGGACATGCTGCACCTCAGAAAATCCAAATCCCATCGAGCCACGCGCTCGAGAGACTTGAACCTCAGCACTGAAATAAATAGGACATGCTAGAGGGACATATTCATAACCCAGAGGCTCCCTTCACTCTGGAATAAAATCCCAGTCCAGGTTAGGCAGAGTCCCTCATTGACTCTCTTCAAGAGGAATCTTGATGAGTGGATGGGAGATCATAGGTTTACCCCGGGTATCACTTCTGTGTCACTATTAGACAGAGGCACAGTATACTAACCTCGAAAAAGGGCATAGCAAAATTCATTTAAAATGGGTGGCAAAAGCCACACTCTGGCTAGGCTTATAAATGCCCTAGGGCAGACAGCCTAGTATGAACCTATATGTAGAACTATAGGACTGTGTGAACACTTCCACTGTGTGGCATGTGATGCATACCCAAAGTTGTATTTGGAGGTGTCACAAATCATTTTTTAAATAAGTACATGATATAGGGAATATACAACTAAGCCCAGAGCTGTTTGTGGATGGCACAACCCATATTCCACCGTAGGAAATGGGCAATCTGCTAGTTGACAGACTTGGATCACACTTCACTCCCTGTCTACACTGGACATCACTCAAAATATACATGCAAACATAGCTTAGTTGGTTCTCTACTTAACCACTGCCTCCAGATAGACTATGTTCTGGCAGAAGGGTGTGCAGCAACAGTCATCTAACTGAACAAGGGGGGACCATCATCTGACTCACAGAATTATAGTTCCTTAATCCTGACTCACTTTATCTGTAAGGCAATCAAAGGAATCATCATGGACCTTATCAAAAAGGACACGGATAAATTCTGATGTGTACACAACCCATTTTTGATTTAAGGACACGTGTCAAGAATGACATTGTCGCTCTCCTACTTTGGACACAATAGAAGAGTCTTCTTGGGTTCTGTTCAAGTAGCTTTATTTTATACAAACACATCATGATAGAACTTAACTGAGTAACTTATGTACAAACTAACTGTTGGAATCATACATGCTTACTCTCGGGCTGCACTCGTAAAATGGCACTAGGAATGGCATGTGCTTGACATTTATACATGCACGCTATGTCTTTGACATGCTTCTTAAAGACACAGCACATGCACTCTGACCTACATCCTCCTCCTTGAAAAAATGAAACATGCAATGTTATGAATCTATTTGGCATGCAGATATCACAGACAATTCTATATCATGCATTTACACAAGATAAGGCACACACACACACACTATATATATATATATATATATATATATATATATATATATATATATATATATATATATATACATATATATATATATATACATATATATATATATATACATATATATATATATACATATATATATATATATATATATATATATATATATATATATATATATATATATATATATATACATATACATATATATATATATATATATATATATACATATACATACATACATATATATATATATATATATACATACATACATATATATATATATATATATATATATATATATATATATCTCACACACACACAGTTAAATCCATGCTGCTGCATATTTCACACTGGGCCTGGATACTCATCCATATAGTGACATAAAACTGAGAATTGGGCTTAGCAACTGGAGCAGACTCTGTAAAATGTTCGATCATAGAATTGTTTGAAACATCTTCAGGAATGGAATCAGAGAAAGGAACACACACTGGAATGGAAACAACCTTTGGTTCACTCTGACATCTAGAGTCTGAGTCACTGAAATAATATGGTAATGATGATTCTGGTACAGGAAGTAAATGTTTGCAAATTCTCCTGTACTCCATACCCTTGAATTCTACAATGTTGGATCTTGGCTCAGCGCATATTCCTGTAACTTGACCAATCCAGTGAAACCTTTTGCCATTCGTATTCTCTCACTCCTTCCCTCAATGGATGAAGAAATCTGCTTGATTTATCATAACTGGACTTCTGGATTGAATGTTTCTTGAACAATTGAGCCTTTATGATTCTGTTGTTCTTAGCTTTAGGCCTCAATAAACTCAAACTAATAGGTAGTGTCATTCCGGTTTGCCTGGAAAGAAGTCTTTGAGCATGTGAGCCATGAATCTCATCATTGGGTATGTTTCTGAGATTAAGTAAATTCAAAAAGACATTGGTATCATCACGCTTTGACCTTTCAAGAAATTGCTTTGCACTCTGCACTGCATATTCAGCTAGACCATTTGAATGTGGATATGCAGGACTGCTAGCAACATGTACAAAGTCCCATTTCTAGAGTAAAACTGTCAGAGATAAATTTGTGTGGACTACTGTGGAATGAGAAATGATGTTTCAACTTAGTAATCACAGCAGTGGATGCTAGGTTAGTTAGTAAGCCAATTTCAAACCAGTTTGAATAAGAGTTTACTAGTACTAAGTAGTGTTGACTGTTCCACTTGAAGATATCAGTGGCTACTGTTGACCAAGGTAGTTCAGGAACATGAATTAGCTGAAGTGGTTCTCTCTGCAAATGTGGTCTAGTACTATTGCATACTAAACAAGAAAAAAGTACTTTATCAAAGTCTTTCATTAATGAAGGCCAAAATACTAATTCACTCCTCTTAGTGGATGCGGAACATGACTGACCAAGATACAAAATCTGGATATATTCTTGATGTAAGGAAGCAGGAACAATTTTAAGACCTTTAAAAATAAAAACATCTTCCATCAAAATTTCATCTCTGTAAGGAAAATAGGTTTAGACTTCAGGTGATACACTAGATTGCTTTGATGGCCATTCAACATTAATGTAGTGATTGAGCTTTTGCAAAATTGGATCAGTCTTTGTGAGATCTCTTCTCATCAAGCCTAGTGGTAGAAAACTTATGCACTGCCATCATATCAAAGTCAAACTTCTCTGCATCAAGCTGTTCCATTGCATTTCTTGGTGATCTGGATAAGGTATCAACCAGAGAGTGTAGTTTGCCTTTCATACATACCATTTTGATGTTGTGCTTCTGCAATTTGAGCATCACTCTTTGTAATCTCACTGGAGCTGAATGCATAGGCTTGTTTAGAATAACTAGAGGTTGGTGGTCCGTTTCAATCTGAATAGCTTGACCATAACTATAATCATGAAACTTGGAGCATGCAAATACTATTGCAAAGTTCTTTCTAAACTTGGAAATACTGCATCTCAGTTTGGGTAAGCATTCTAGATGCATAGGCTAATGGTCTGCCCTCTTGAAGTATAACTGTGCCAAGACCAAATTTTGAAGCATCACAGGAAAGAGTGACTGATTTATTCACATCATGATATCTTAATGTAGGTTGGGTGGCAATTTTATGCTTAAGGTCTTCATATGCCTTCTGGTGATGTTCTAACAATGACCATGTAACATTTGTGCTCGATAGCTCTTGTAAAGTTGCTGTTAACTCACTGAAGTCTGGTATAAGCTTGCCTAAATAGTTGACCATACCTAGGAAAAGCTGTAGAGCTTGAATATTGTCTGGTGCTGACATTTCAAGGATTGCTGCTTGCTTGGTCGGGTCTGGTCTCAAGCTAGTACTGGTAAATATATAACCTAAATATGTAACTTCTGGTAGCCTAAATTTGCACTTCAGAGGATTGGGCTTCAAGTTTACTTCACATCCCCTGTCTAAAACTCTCTCTAGGTTTCTGTCACGCTCTGCTTCACCATTGCCTCCAACCAATAAATAATCTACTATTATGACACAAAGATAACCTGAAAATTTTTGCTCCATTGCATGCTGAAAGACTTCACTTGCAGAATTTATTCCAAATGGCATCCTAAGGAATCTGTACCTGCCAAATGGGTATCAAAAGGGGTTAGTAATGAGGATTTACAATCATCACTTGCCAAAATGAGCTTTTTGCATCCAAGACAGAAAACAGTGGCATTTGGTATTAGGGATGTGACCTCTTCAACTGTGCGCATTGGATGATATGGTCTCTTCAATGCTTTGTTCAAATCTCTTGGGTCAATACATATTTTGATTTTGTCTGAGCCTTTTTTGTGAGCTGCTACCATAGACAACACCCATTTAGTTGGTTCTGTAAGTGGACAAATTATACCTTGCACCACCATTTTATCCAACTGAGCCTTGAGTTTATCCTGTAAAACTATCAGAACTCTACTTGCCAGTCTGACTACTGGCATGACCTCAGGGTCTAACTTTATGGAATAGACAACTGGATGTTTCCCCAACTTGTCATCGAAAACATCAGCATACTCAGAAAATGGCTTCAGAAAAATTAGAACTAGATGCACTAATGTGATGAACTTTGGTTAAAAAAAAAAAAAAAAAAAAAGCGGTTTCATTCTCAAGCTATCTTTGAGACCCAATAAAGACTGTACTTGTCTTCAGATTACATAGAATAACAAGTTGTAAGAGTTCTTGGCCAAACATGAAAGCATCACTGAACCTTCAGTTTGAATTTCTTTACCTCCATAAGTAACAAGCTTCGCACTACTGGCCACATTGAGTTGTTCATTAGTTCTCACTTTAGCAAATGTGACTGCTGATATAACATTACACTTTGAACCAGTGTCTACTTTAAGTTCTGTGGATTTACCATTGATCCAGACAGTACAAAACACTTTGCCAATAAATTCAATGAATCAACTCTTTCACCTACTGATACACCATTTACATAGAAAGCTGATTGCTGTGTCTTTACTTGATCAACTCGATTTTTTGAGTGATCTTTCTTTACAACTGAGTGAGGTTTACTTGAGTTGCAAAACTTATAAAATGGTTCCATTTTTTACACTTGTGTCATTGCCTACCGAATGCTAAACACGTCTCTCTTTTAGACTCATGATTTGCACCACAATTGTGACAGTTAACAATAAAGCTAGACTTGAGTTTTGCTGATTCACACCTGTACTCCACTGAGAATGCTCCTTTAACTGAACTAGTCTTAGAACTTGCTGGAAAGCTACATGGTTTTCCTTTTAAGGTAGCAAAAACTGTGGCTGCCATGTGTTTAGGCTTACTTCTGTTTGCCATGAGCTGCATACTATCTATATTTGCTCTGTGGCCTGCTGAAACCATGCTCTTGTCACTTGCAAGCATACTTGTGTGCTTTTGTCACTTCATGGATTTGACAAATTGCAATGGCTTTACTCAACATTAAATCACTGTCACAAAGCAAGATCTTTCTCACAGCAGCACTATTAATACCACACATGAGCCTGTCCCTTTATTAACTCATCTTTTAAGTCACCAACACATTTTAGCTTTGTTTCTCAGGTCAATTATATAAGCTGCAAAAGTTTCCCCTGGTTTCTGATCTCTCGTGTAAAACAAATGCCTTTCTCATTAATATTTGTCTGGGGGTTACACATTTCTCTGAACTTGAGCTTCAAACACTTGGGGTCTTCCCTTGATTCAGCTTGTACAATAATATGGCGATTTTCACCTTCTCCCTCATACACTGCTGGTACATACACAAATTAACACTCTCTTTCTATGGCCTCCAACCCAGTTAGGTTTAACAAAATGAATGTCTTGGTGCATGCATCTTTATCTGAATAAGCTGCTTGTATAAAAATATCGTACTCTTGCTCAAATATTCTCCAGTTCTCTGCAATATTCTGATCAAATACAAGTGGTAAGGGCTTTCAAAATCCATCTGCCATATTAACACATGCCAGTGAAGGGTTTTGCAAATAAGCACACACATATATATACTAGAAATGTATCCATATCTCTCAACTGTCCCTGATTTTCACTCAAATTTTAGCTCTGTCCCTCTGCCTTTTGAACAAAATGTGGTGAATTATACTTAATAAATAATGGCAATAATTAAGAATCACTTATTTTACTTCAGGAAATGTATATTAATTCACACTCTCTTATTCTATTAATGTCTCAAGTTAACAGAACTAATATTTTAAAAGTGTCCTTGATTTTTTCTGGATTTGTCCCCGACTGGTTGAGAGCTATAATTTATGCCAGTATTTGTAACTTTGCCCAATAGCACAACAAGCCTCTGTATAACTGCCGTTTGCAAAATAAGTAAATTACTGTATTGCAAAAAATCACCTCATTGTAAGAAACATATCAAATTGTGCAGTGCAAGCCTCTATGGCACTGTAATACTCTTGAAATTACTGTATTGCAAGAAATCACCTAAATGTAAGAAACATCAAATAACTGATGCAAACCTTTATGTAACTGGACTTTGCAAAATAAGTCTCTAGGGCACTGTAATGCTCTTGAAACTGTAGTCTTGCAAAAGTAATTTATCACCATTTTAAGAAACATTTCAAATAACTTCATGATGTGAATGAACTGGAAGAAAAGCTCAAAGTAATTGCACTTTGTGAATAAACTGTACACAGCACACTGAAATTTCCCCAAAATGATGGTACTTTGCTAGGCACCTCTTTACAGTGCAAGAAACTCTCTGTAATGGCAGCACATTGCGAATACATACACCCAGCAAAAGAAACTTTTTGAAATGGCTATACTATGATTGACTGTACTTCACAAAATAGTTGCACTTTGCACACAAACTCTCCAGAATACATACACAACAGGCACACACTTAAGAACTTTTACACACTGAGATACTTTGAATAACTTTAGTTATGCCTTTGATACAATATGAAGTCATAGTTATGCCAAAACAGCACTTTACCAGAAACATGCAGTCGCCTTGCTTTTGTTTACGCTTAATGTGCCCTTTTTTGCCGTTATATGTTTTGCTCATTTAATCTCTTTTCATGCCCATTGTACTTTTCTTGTGCTTGTTTTACTCTAAACATGCTCAATCTGCCTTAAACATACTCATTTTGTCAAATGTCTTATTTTAAACATTTCCCTTAGTTAATAATATTATCTTTTGTGCCTCCCGCTTGTTTAATAATGCGGTTTGTGCCCTTGTAATGCTCCGTTTTGTTCTTTTTATAAAATAAGTAGTCTGTGCGTATTCTCATTACCTTTGATTCTTTTCTGGCTCTTCTCCGTGCTCATTTCTCTTAATTTACCTTCACTGTCATCTCTGCACCTCATTGCTCCGATTATTATTCTCTGCAATCCCACTTGTGACACCATGCCACTCTTCTACTTTGGACACAAAAGAAGAGTCTTTGTGGGTTCTGTTCAAGCAGATTTATTTTATACAAACACATCACAAAAGATGTTAACTGACTAACTTAAGTAACTTGTATACAAACTGCTGGAATCGTACACACTCTGGCTGCACACTCAAAATGGCACTAAGAATGGCATGTGCTTGACATTTATACATGCATGGTATGTCTTTGACATGCTTTTTAAAGACATGGGTACACAGCACGTGCACTCTGATCTACAGACACCAAGGGCAGAGAGGAGAGAAAGACTGTGCATCCTGCTTAGCTAGACCTGGCCAAGGCATTTGATACAAGTCCACACTCCGGTATTACAGATAAACTGTCTCAACTGGCCATAAACACACAAGTCACCAGGGAGATAGCCAAATGGATCATTGACAAGACGCGTGATGTCAAAGTGAGAGAATTCACCCCTAGTAAGAGGCTAGTGACCAGGGCCGTATCACAGGCTTCTGTACTACACCCTTTCCTGTTTGGTATTTACTTCCCAGAAGTCAAGGCAGCCTTTGTCTTACCAACTTTGTGGATGACTGCAAAATATGGACAACCATTGCATCAACAAACATTACTGATATACTGCAGAAACTATTAATACAAAAAAATGATTAGTGTCAGAGCCATGAAAACACACTAAATGAACACAAAAGCATAATTATTCCCTTTTGAAAAGCAAATACCCAAGCTAATTACAATACAGACAGCACATCGCTATAAGTACATCCAGAGGAAAGTACAGTTGTGTACACTTACCATAAATGTAGATGTTCGAGTGTATTCACTGTTGCAGTCATTACATTTGGGTAATCTGCTGGCAGGGTGACCTCAGTCGGCCTGATTAACAAAGTCTTGGGTCCTGCGTCAGTTGCTGTCCCTTCTTCCATGACATCAGGGGTATAAAACATGCAGCCGATGCCATTACATCAGTTTTTCTTGCCCCAGATGTCAGGTGCCCCCCAAATGGGGAGCTATATATATATATATATATATATATATATATATATATATATATATATATATACACGCATATAATAAAAAACACAACATATACCTCCAAACAAAAGCAAATACACCAGAAAGGCTTTTAAAGATAGTAACAAAAATGAGAGTTATAGTTAGAGAAAAACAGGGGGCTGGAGGGAGGGTAACCAGGACTGCAGCAGTGAATACACTTGAACATCTACATTTATGGTAAGTGTACACAACTGTACTATGTTCTTCGTGTTTCACTGTTGCAGTCATTACATTTGGATAGATTCCCAAAGCTATGGTTGGGAGGATGGATTTATATAGCATTAGGAGCAGCTATAAGGCCCTGCAGGACAGCAGTGGCAAAGCCTGCTCTGGACTTGGAGGAGAGGGGTAAATGGTAATGTTTGGTGAATGTATGAACTGAGCTCCAGGTAGCAGCTTCTAGAATGTCTCTAGTAGGAACCCCTCTGAGAAAGGCTGCAGAAGTAGATGCAGCCTTGGTGGAATGAGATCTGATCCCCTTGGGGACAGGTTTACCATGGTGCATATAGCAGAAACGAATACAATGGCTTATCCATTTGGAAATAGTCTGCTTTGAAATAGCCTTTCCATCTGCCCCTGCAGCAAATGCCACCAGTAATTGTTCAGATTTTCTTAGAGATTTAGTCCTGTTTAAATAAGATCTTAGTTGTCTGTGTACATCCAATGAATGCAGAATCCGCGCACCCTTGTTCTGTGGATTTGGGAAGAAAGTTGGCAGATGAATGGTCTGATTAAGGGCCACACTTGATACCACTTTAGGCATAAAGGATGGATTGGTCCTGAGAGCCACCCTGTCCGGGTAAAAAATAATGAAAGGCTCCACTGCCATAAGAGCCTGTAGTTCTGAAATCCTTCTAGCTGAAGTGACTGCTAAAAGAAAAGCTGTTTTCCAAGAGAGAAAATTTAGGTCCGCAGTAGCAGCTGGGTCTAAAGGAGGTAGAGTGAGTTTTTCCAAAACAAAATTGAGGTCCCATGCAGGAGTTGGTGCTCTCCTGGGAGGTCTTAAAAGTTTTGGCCCCTCTGAGGTACTGCTTAAGCAGAGGATGAGAAAAGAGAGGGGGGGGGCTCTGCAGTGTAATGAGCTGAAATGGCAGAGGCATGGATTTTTTTGGAAGAAAAAGATAGGCCCTTGTGAAGCATCTCAGTTAAGTATTGCAGAATCTGAGGAATATTAGGCATTGCTGTGCTTATTCCTGGTGCCTGGTTCCAGGCTTTCCATTTGTCAGCATAAGATTTTATAGTACTAGGCCTTCTAGCCTCCAAAATGACATCCATCACAGGTTTGCTGAGAGATTAACTGGTGAAATTAGTTGATTAGCCATGCTGCAAGATTCAAAGTTTGGAGCTGAGTGTGCAGAATTTGATAGTTCTGCTGAGACAGTAGGTGAGGTATCTGAGGCAGGTACCATGGAGGAAGGTGTGACATATTGCGCAGGAGCAGGTACCAGTGTTGGCGAGGCCAGTCTGGAGCAATCAGAATAAATTTTGTTTTTTCCCATCTTGACTTTTAGTAAGACCTTGGAGGGCAGAGGGGGAAAGGCACAGACTGATAGATTTTTCCAGCTGAAGGATAGAGCATCCACTTTCCAAGCTTTTTTGTGATGAATTCTTGTGCAGAATTTGTCCAACTGATAGTTTTGGGGTGAGGCAAAAAGATGTATGTCTGGGCTCCCTCATTTGCGTGTCAACATGCTGAAGATTTGTGGATCCAGTTTCCATTCGTGTCGGTCCATAAGATTTCTGTTTAGTTAGTCTGCCAGAGTATTTTGCTTTCCTGGCAGGAATCGAGTTTGTAGTTGTATTTGATAAGTCAAGGCCGTGTTCCACAATGCCATGGCTAGTCTGCAAAGGGGGTAGGAAGGTGTACCCCCCTGCTTATGTACCACATGACTGTGGTGCTGTCTGTCTTTATCAGTTGTTGTCCTGGATGAAGATAGTCCTTGAAGGCTGTCAGACCATTCTGTACAGATAGCATCTCTTTCTGACTGATATGTAGGTGCATTTGAATTGGGCTCCATTGGCCCTGAATGCATCTCCCTGCCAGATGCGTCCCCCAAGCATAGTCTGATGCATCTAATCAGGGTTTGGGTGGCAGGGGGTGGAATGAATGACAGTCCCTTGTTTTGGTGGCAGGCCTCTGCCCACCATAGGAACTCTAGTTGCAGGCAAGGAATGATAGGAATCATGGTTTCCAAGCTGCGACAATATTGACTCCATAAGATTTTTAGGTACCATTGAAGTTTCCTCATATGCAGTCTTGCATATTGAATTAGAAGAATGGAGGAGACCATGACTAGCAAGGCCTGCAGAATTTGTCTTGCAAATAGCTGGGTTTTTGTGGCCACCTGTTTAAAAGTAAGTCATCAATTGAATTTGTTTTTCTGGCATAAGGTAAGTCATCTGGGCAGTTGTACTAAAGCTTGCACCCAGGAATGTAATTATTTGAGAGGGTACCCAGTTGTGATTTATTTTCGTTTATGGTGTACCTAGACAAGTTAGAAGCCTTTTTACAAACGCCAGATGTTTTAGAAGAGTGCCCTTGCTTTCTGCCTGAATTAAACAATCGTCCAGGTATGCATACATTTGAATATTTCTTTGCCTGCAAAATGCAATTACTGGTGCCAGGCACTTTGTGAAGATTCTGGGTGCAGTAGATAAGCCAAAGGGCAGTGACGAGAACTGGTAATGCAAATAGCCGGCATTGAAGCGGAGGTATCTTCTGCAGGATTCCCTGATTGGGATATGCAGGTAAGCCTCTTAAGTCTAGAGCTACCAACCAGGCATCCTTGCCTAGCATAGGCAGTAACTGTTGAAGAGTCAGCATCTTGAATTTTGGAATGTCCAGAAATGTATTTAGAATGGATAAGTCCAGAATTGGATGCCATGATTTGTCTTTTCTGGGTACCAGGAATGGTCTCTAATAAAAACCTTGTCCTTTTTCTGGTACTGGTTGAATAGCCCCCATATTCATGAGGAACATAACTTGCTTCTGGACCTCTGCCCACTAATTTGGAGGCAGATCTGACCATCCGTTTGGGACTGACAACGTGTGAAAATTAAATCTGTATCCCTGGGATACTATATTTAAAACCCATTTGCCCTGGGTAATCAGTTGCCAGTTTCGTGCATGAAGTGCCAGTTGTCCCCCCAAAGGGGCAGCCAAAAGATAAGTGCTTGGTGATTGCAGTGGAAAGTTATTGAGACTGTTTACCATAAGAAGGTGCCTTGTTGCCTCCAGATTTGGAGGTGGAGGCACCCATTGCTTTGTTCTAAATGTTCCTTGCAACTGAAACCTGGAGCCTTTGTAATGTCTGGGTTTGGCCTGAGCGGCTCTAGTGGGTACTGGAAAGGATCAGTTCTTAGAAGGCCAGTGCCTACTAAACCTGGGTGTCTGCACTTGTAGGAAATCTTACACAGTTTGCATAGATTTAGCTTAATTTTCCATCTTTTTCAAAACTTCTTTAGCCTTATTACCAAATAGACAGTCCTGTTGTAAAGGAGCATACAACAATTTTGCTTTAACATGGTCAGGCAGACTTTGTTCTTTGAGCCAAGCATGCCTTCTTATCACAGACCCAGTTACAGCAGCCCTGCAAGAGGCCTCCAAGGAATCAAAACCACATTGCAAAGTATGCTTCCCAACTTGTTCAGCTGAATGCAATAAATCCTGCAACTCTTTATTCTCCACACAGTCAGAAATCAACATAATTTTCTGTTTAAGTAAACCCATGACATGCTGTTGATATTTAAGCATATGAAACTGACAGTTTAAAGCCCTGATTGCCAAGGTTGCAGACGTGTAAACCTTCTTACCCCATCTATTCAGCGCCTTGGAATCTCTATTAGAAGGGGTAGAATTTTTAGCAGTAGAGGCCTTAACGCCCTTGGGATCCTGATAAATGGTTTCAGGGTCAGCAGGTCTTTTTAAAAAGGAATTTGTGGGAGTCAGGAAAGTACAGTTGTGTACACCTACCATAAATGTAGATGTTTGAGTGTCTTCACTGTTGCAGTCATAACTGTAGGGTGATCCTGCCGGCAGGCAGCCCGAGGTCGGCCAGAATTCCAAAGTCTGGGTCCGGCGTCGGCTGTACCAGCAAGAACCCTGATGTCAGAATGCAGGGGTATAAAGCTGACAGCCGACGCCATCTTCTCCAGCCTTTCTTGCCCAAGATGTCAGAAGCCCCCAAAAAAACAAACCAAAAGGTGTCTAAAAAGGAACACAAATACACCACAAAAGAAGTGGAAGAGAAAACAAGCAAAAATAAGAGGGGACTGGTGGGAGGGAAACACCGACTGCAACAGTGAAGACACTCAAACATCTACATTTATGGTAGGTGTACACAACTGTACTATGTTCTTCGTGTTTCACTGTTGCAGTCATAACTGTAGGGTAGAATCCCAAAGCTGTGAATGAGGGAGGAGGTTATGCAGAAGAAGGGGCAGCTAGAAGACCCTGCAAAACAGCAGAGGCAAAGCCTGCCCTATACTTAGAATACAAAGGGAGATTATAGTGCTTAGAGAAAGTATGCACTGAACTCCAAGTGGCAGCTTCCAAAATGTCCTTGGTAGGAACTCCTCTGAGAAAAGCTGCTGAAGTGGCAGCTGTTCTAGTAGAATGACTTCTAACAGTACCTGGAATCTCTTTCCCATAGTGAGAGTAACAAAACCTTATTCCATGAGCAATCCATTTGGAAATAGTTTGTTTAGAAATAGCCTTACCTAGAGAACTGGAGGCATAAGAGATAAGCAATTGATCAGATTTTCTGAAATCTTTAGTCTTGTACAGGTAAAATCGTAGTTGCCTGTGTACGTCCAATGAATGTAAGATCCTTTCCCCTTTATTTTGAGGATTTGGAAAGAAGGTAGGAAGGTGAATAGTCTGATTTAGAGCCACTTTAGAAATCACCTTAGGCATAAATGTAGGATTTGTCCACAAGGAAACTCTGTCTTGGTGGAAGATAATGTATGGTTCCACAACCATGAGAGCTTGTAACTCTGAAACCCTTCTGGCAGAAGTCAATGCCAATAAGATAGCTGTCTTCCAGGATAAGAACTTGATATCCGAAGCCGCAGCAGACTCAAAAGGAGGCAAAGTAAGTTTCTCCAAAACATAATTAAGATCCCAAGCAGGAACAGGAGGAGTTCTGGGAGGTCTTAAATTCTTAGCTCCTCTCAAAAATTGTCTCACCAGCTGGTGAGAAAAAATGGGAGGATCAGTATTAAAATGAGCCGAGATAGCAGAAGCATGAATTTTGATGGAGGAAAAGGAAAGGCCTTTAAGCAGAAGGTCTGAGAGGTAAAGTAAAATGGAGGAAATATTAGGCAAAGAGGATCAAAACCTCGATCCTGCATCCAAATACAAAATCTTTTCCATTTTGAAGCATAAGATTTTCTAGTGCTAGGCCGCCTAGCTTCTAAAGAACATCAAAACTTGTTTGGGAAGAGAAGGAATCAAAGGCCCTTGAAGAGCCAAGCTGCTAGGCAAAGAGTCTTGATTTGAGAGTGTTGCATCTGACCCTGATGCTGGGACAGAAGAGAAGGGATCAGAGGAAGAATCGAAGGAGGTTCCAAGAATAGGTGTTTTAAAGTTGGATACCAAACTGCCGAGGCCAATTTGGAGCTATCAAAATGATAGTCTTGGGTTTGTCCTGTTTTATTTTCAGTAACACCCGAGGCAGAAGAGGAAGAGGAGGGAAGGCATATCCCGAAAGGTTCCTCCAGCTGAATGACAGGGCATCCACTTTCCAAGTTGTTATGTGGAAGGACCTGGTGCAAAAGAGAGGCAACTGATGATTGAGATGGGATGCAAACAGATCTGAGGACAACCCCAAACTACAGTTATTCTGCTGAATAAGTTGGGGTCCAACATTCATTCGTGAGGATCCAAAAGATTTCTGCTTAGGCTGTCTGCTAAGAGGTTTTGATTTCCTGGAATGAACTGAGCTTGAAGATGCAGATTCAGATTTAGAGCTGTGTCCCACAAATTCATGGCTAGTCTGCAAAGGGGGTAAGAGTGAGAGCCCCCTTGCTTGTTTATGTACCACATGACTGTGGTATTGTCTGTACGAATCAGAAGAGGTCCTGGTTTCAAAAGAGTCTGGAATGCTAGAAAAGCATTTTGGACTGCCAACATTTCCTTCAAGTTGATGTGCCAGAGCAGTTGCTTCTTTGTCCAAGAGCCCTGCTGGCCAATGTCTAGAAAATGAGCTCCCCAAGCATAATCCGAAGCGTCCGTGGTTATGATCTGAGAAGGTTGAGGCAGACGGAAGAGATTCCCTTCGTTCAAAGCACAAGCCCTGGACCACCAAAGGAGCTCCTTTTGGAGGCAGGGAATCAGTGGAATCATTGTGTCTAGACTGTGGTAATGCTGAGACCATACACTCTTTAGGTACCATTGAAGTTTTCTCATATGAAGCCTTGTATTTGGAATCAACAGGATGCAAGAAGCCATGTAGCCCAAAGCCTGCAGGAATTTCCTTGCAGTGAGCTGAGGTAAAGTTGCCAAGGTTTTGAAAATTGAGGCCAGCTGTAATTGTTTTTCTGGAGTGAGGAAAGCCCTTTGCAAGCTTGTGTTTAGAAGAGCTCCCAAAAAAATCATTTGCTGAGAAGGGATCAAATGTGACTTTTTTGTGTTCACTGAAAATCCGAGTAGTAGGAAAAGACGTTGAACAAAATCCAGATGAAGTAAAAGGTCTTTGCTGTCCGCCTGAATAAGGCAGTCATCCAGATAGGGGTAAATTTGAATCCCCTGGAGTCTGCAATAAGCTACTACTGGAGCCAGACACTTGGTAAAGACTCTGGGCGCAGTAGATAAACCAAAGGGCAGTACAGAGAATTGAAAGTGCCTCGAACCTGCCTTGAATCGGAGGTATTTTCTGCGTTCCTGCCTGATGGGAATGTGTAACTAGGCTTCCTTTAAGTCCAATGTCACCATCCAAGCATCCTGGGAGAGCATTGGAAGAAGTTGTTGTAGAGTAAGCATCTTGAATTTTGGAATTTCCAGAAAGGTGTTTAATACTGAAAGGTCCAGAATAGGTCTCCATGAGTTTTGTTTTCTTGGGACCAGAAATAGTCTTGAGTAAAAACCTTTTCCCATCTGTGAAAGAGGAACAGGTGCTATGGCTGTCATGGCCAACAGAGCGTCCACTTGATTTAAGGCCTCTGACCATTGATGTTTTGGCAGATCTGGCCAACCAATAGACCTTGGCAGAGTGTAAAAGTGGAATTTGTAACCTCTTAAAATCACGTCCAAAACCCATTTGTCTTGGGTAATATGAGTCCAATTTTGGTAGAAAAGAGAAAGTTTTCCTCCGAGAGGGGCTTCCAGGCAAAGAGGACCTGTAGCCCAACAGAGTCATTGGGTCTGCTTCCTTTGTGATTGAGATCTGTCTTCTCCCCTTCTAGGGGATGAAGCAGTCCATTGTCTGGACCTGTAAGAGGCCTGAGCCCGACCTCTGGAGCGTCTATATCTTCCCCTTTGAGGCCTGTCAGACGTGGGAAAGGACCAATTTTTGGAGGACCAATTTCTAGTAAATCTAGGAGGCTGAACTTGTAAGAAATCTTTAACAGTCTGCATAGATTTTGCCTTATCGTCCATCTTTTTAATAACCTCCTCAGCTTTAGATCCAAACAGAACATCATGCTGAACAGGGGCATCTAACAATTTAGCCTTAACTTGCTCAGGCAAATTCTGCTCTCGAAGCCAAGCATGTCTCCTGATAACAGTACCAGAGGCTGCGGCCCTACAAGAAGCCTCCAAGGTGTCAAAACCACAATGTAAACTATGTTTGCTAACTTGTTCAGTTGCATGCAATACATCCTGTAATTCCTTGTCCTCTGCACATGCAGGAAAAGTAGAAAGTTTTTGTTTTAAAACAGACAAAAGAAATTGCTGATACTTGAACATATGAAACTGGCAATTTAAAGCTCTAATAGAAAGAGTAGCAGAAGTATATACCTTTTTGCCCCATCTGTCTAAGGCACGAGAATCCTTTTCAGAGGGAATAGGATTTTTAGCTGAAGCGGCCTTAGCAGCCTTGGAACCCTGAGAAATAGTTTCAGGATCTGCAGAAGGGTTCTTGAACAAAAATTGATGGGAATCAGGGACTCTATAAAATCTATCCGGCTTAGAAGGAGCAGGCGGATAAGAGTCAGGATTCAGGTTAGCTTCAGAGAAAGCATCATCCACAATATCAAGAACAGGAGGAATAGCCAAAGGTCTGTGTTGTGGGAGAAGGAGAAATTCCCTAAGTCTCTTCTTGGAAGTGGAATAATCCTGACCTTCCCAATGAAAATGCTCTCTCATCTCATGCAAGGTTTCCCCAAAAGAAAAATCTTCAGGGGGAGAAGCAGAGGGAATAGAGTCCTCTGCATCAGAATCCTCATAAGGAGGAAAATAGTAATCCTGTTCAGAGGAAGAGACTGAAGACACAGAAGCCTGATCAGAGGAATCATAAGGAATATCCTTGTCTAGGCCTTTTTTCAGGAGAGGGGTGAGAACCCCTAATCATAGTAAGCAAATCTTCAGCCATCCTTAATTGCTTTTGGGACTTGGGAGCTGAATCCGAAGAAGCTTGAGAAGAAATCCTTGGCTTAACAGGAGTCTTTGACTTTGCCTTTGTAGTAATAGTGATATGAGAAGGCCTGAAAACCCCTTCAGAAGCCGGTACCTGCACAGCGGTTCCAGACCCATCTGAAGGAGCGATGTCTGAAGGTCCTGCAGCAGATAAAATACTGGGCCTAGTTGGCTCCCCATGGGAGTCCATGTCGGCCATCGGTTCCGAAGTGGCTGACGACAGGGGCTGCAAAAGTGCCTCACTGACGACCGCCGAACCCGAAGCTGGCTCCAGCTGCATAGAATCCTGTTTGGACCTCGGAGGCCTATCCTTGTCCTTGCGCTTTTTGTGAATTCCGGTTGTCGGTAAAGTATCCGACGACATCCTGTAATAGAATCGTCTACCGAAATAATTCAAGGCCCAATCGTACCTACGCTTAATAGTACGAGAATTAAACCTGGCACAAAACCGACAGCAAGAAACGTCGTGGTCAGGGCCTAAGCAAGGAAGACAGTAAGAGTGTAAATCTTTATGAGGTATTTGTTTTCCACACGATATACAATTATTAACTTTTTCTGACATCGGAGGAGCAAGAAAAAAGTTTCCCCAACGGGGTACTTAGCTTGAGAAGAGAAGTAGTAGTCTTCGGACCGACGACAAGCAAAGCACGTTGTCCGGGAATCCGCCAACCAACAACTTGCGAGCTTTCCACCGCACGGCAAGAAAGACTGGAGAAGATGGCGTCGGCTGTCAGCTTTATACCCCTGCGTTCTGATGTCAGGGTTCTTGCTGGTACAGCCGACGCCGGACCCATACTTTGGAATTCTGGCCGACCTCGGGCTGCCTGCCGGCAGGATCACCCTACAGTTATGACTGCAACAATGAAACACGAAGAACATCCCTGTAGTATCTGTCTGGCTTACTAGGGGCCGGAGGCAGGAAATCAGGAGTCATACTGGATTCTGAGAAAACATCAACAATGTCTAGAACAGGAGGTATAGTCAAAGGCCTATGCTGAGGAAGAAGAAAATCCCCAAGTCTCTTTTTAGATTCTGAGAAATCCTGACTCTCCCAGTGAAAGTGTTCCCTTGAGGTATGCAAAGTTTCTCCAAAAGAAACATCCTCAGGAGGAGAAGCAGTAGGGATGGAATCTTCTGCATCAGAGTCCTCATAAGTGGGAACAGATAATTCCTGATCAGAAGAAATAGAAACCTGATCTGAAGATTCATAGTCAGTACCTTGCCTAGGCCTCTTAGCAGGAGGGGGATGGGCACCCCTGATCAAGGTAATTAAATCCTCAGCCATTTTGATCATTTGTTTTTTAGGCATTGGGGCCTATACACGTGGCCGAAGCATCGTTTTTTTAGACATAGTAGTAGTTTTTGGCCTTAGTTTTGAAGATGGCATTGGTTTAATATACAAATCTTTAGGCCTGAAAACAACCTCAGAAGCTGGTGCCTGCTCAGCGGCTCCGGTAGACACATCCGCGGGTTCAATACTTAAAGTATCTCGCAGCATACCTGACTCTGAATGGGTCTCAGTAGAGGCCTGCAAATCAAAAGTAGCATGATCAGGGGCTGCAAAAGCACCTCACTGAGTACCAGCGACTGGCATAGGAGAAGCTTCGTCGTCGGTTTTGGACCTCGACGGTCTGTCTCTTTTTCTTTGCGTTTTTTAGGTATTCCAGTAGCCAGATTGCTAACAGACATTTCTGGATAGTTAAATCTTGAGCCAAAATATTTAGAAGCAAAAATATACCGTTTAATAGTGAGTTGATTAAAATTAGCACAAAACTGACAGCAAGGTACGTTGTGGTCAGGGCCTAGCCAAGGAACACAGTACAAATGAAAATCCTTAGAAGGTATTTGCTTCCCACAAGTAATACAATTAACTTTTAATGACATCAGTAAGGAGCAAGAAAAAGTTTCCCCAACGGGGTACTTGGCTTTTAGTAGAAGACTTCGGTTCTGAAACTCAAACGAAAATTTCAGGAGTCGGCCGACTGGCACTTGCGAACTGCTTCTGCTTTGGGCACCGCACGGCAAAAAAGACTGATGTAATGGCATCGGCTGCATGTTTTATACCCCTGACGTAATGGAAGAAGGGACAGCAACCGACGCAGGACCCAAGACTTTGTTAAGCAGGGCAACCTTCCAGCAGATTACCCCAAATGTAATTACTGCAACAATAATATTGTAATTGGAACATCGACCACAATGTGTCCACAGTGGTGACAAATCCCTTGTATGTGGCACAACTCATAAGTATGCACAGGCCATCCACAGCAAAGGACATTATAATGCCACTGTACTCATCCCTCATCACATCACTAATTGAGTACAATGCATCCTTTTGCATGTACTTCACCACACATCTGCAACAGCTGGACTGAAACCAGAGTTTTTGCACACTAGAGATGCATGGTGTAAAAAAGAAATCAAATGCAGGACAGATTTAAAGCCCCATGACTGTACTATATCAACAACAGCCTACTACGGATTGATCTCTGTCTGGCCTACAGGGCACTCTCCAATCTGGCCCTGATGGCAATGTTACATATTATTAATGCAAACTTCACAAGGGCCACTTGTTCCAAGGATGTTAACCTAGCTTCTGACACAACAGATCAGGTCGGACAGATATACACATCTCTCAGACACTACCCCTTATCTGGAACATGCTTGCCAATCACATGAAGCAAAAACCTTTCCTGACCCTCTTCAAGTGCAACAAAGATCAATAGATGGTTAATCATGATTGTACTCCAGTTGTGCCCATGTCCCTCATGGATAGAGGCAGTTTGTATTAAGATAACATAGCATAGGCACATCCCTGTTTGAAGACTGTTCACATAGCTATTGAAAACTAAGTCATGTTAAACATAGCTAGGCTTTTATGGGATCTTGGGACTTTAGCACAGAACTCTCCTATGCACCTATAAACCTATGAAGTTCAATTGTATCCTAGGTACAGCTATAATGTGACTCTACGGATGTAGCAGTACATCACACATCACTATTATCACTATTATCACTTGATAGTTTGCACGAACACATATGCATTCATGTCAGGATTTCATGGTGGTATTAAATTTTCCAAAAAAGGAAGCCAATCTGGTGGTCCTCTGCCATAAACAAACTCTACAACAGAATAAAGAAACTGTTGTAAAAAAAAGATTAAAATCCCATGAATAGAGGAACTCCCTGGTCAACCTCAGTAAGAAGCTGAAATCCCTCAAAATCCTCCAAAGCTAGTTACGAAAACAAAATTGCCTTTGACTCTAAAGACAACCACAAAGCATTCCATAGCTATGTCAAGAATCTCAATGGCAACACTCAGATCTGCTCTGAGTTACAGCACAATGGCACTAAATATACAGAACCAACTGATATTGCCAACATCCTGGCAGATAGGTTCAGTGCTAACTTTACCCCCTCTCACTCCCTAGAGGGCCCATCTCTATACCAGAAGAATGCAAAGGTCCTGTAATCACAGCTGCACAGGTAAAAAAAAAAAAAAAAAAATACTCTCCAAAGCCAAGAACACCGCATCCATGGGACCTGACAATATCGCAGGCTGCATTCTATACGAACTACAGAATGAACTGGCACCCTACCCAAGTACCATGTTCAATCATAGCCTCACCTCAGGCTTTGTACCCACTGAATGGTGCACCGCAACGGTTATCCCACTCCACAAAGGGGGAGCCACGACGTACCCCAGGAACTACAGCCCCATTAGCCAGATGAGCCTGGTCTGCAAGGTCATAGAATGTATTATCATGGAACTCAAAGACATTGGTAATCTCCAAACTCTAGACCCTACCCAGTTCGGGTTTGTAAAAGGCAGATCATGTCTCCTAAACCTGATCGACTTCTTTGAACCAGTCACCAAAGCCGTAGATGAGGGTAAGGTGGTTCACACAGCTTATCTAGATCTCACCAAGGCTTTCGACACCATCCCCCACTCTGGAATTATAGATAAGCTCACTAAACTAGGTAAAAAATCCCTATGTCACAAGATGGGTTGCCAACTGGCTTATGGACAGAACCCACACTGTGAAAGTAGCAGACTCCAAATCCAACTTCAGATCAGTGACAAGTGGAGTACACAGGGTTCAGTCTTGGGTCCTCTCTTGTTTGGTATCTACTTCTCTGAAGTACAGGCCAACACAGAAGGTCTTTGGCTAACAAAGTTTGCAGATGACTGCAAACTAGGAGCCATAATCGAAACTCCTAACGATGTGGACATACTACAAAAGGGCCTCACTGAGACAGATGCCTGATGTCAAAGCCATGGCCTGAAGCTCAATGCCAAAAAGTGTATTGTCATCCCCTTTGGTAAAAACTCTGTACCCATGAACTACCACATAAGTGGTAGTCTACTTAATGCCAAAAGTGTGATAAGAGACCTTGGGACACAGGTGACAGTAGTCTCTCCTTTGATGATCACATCGCCAGAGTGGTCAGGAAATCCTTCTACGTGGCTCACCTAATCACAAAAGGTCCTTCTACGTGGCTCACCTAATCACAAAAGGTTTCTCATCCAGAAAAAGAGAGGTCATTGTTCCCCTCTACTCATCACTCATAAGAACATTATAGAGTACAACGCCCCTTTTGGTACGTACCTTACAAGACATCTACAACTGTAAAGGCCACAGAAATACCTCACAAAGAGGATTACAGGCCTCAAACAGATGCCCTATGCAGACCATCTCAAAAAAACTCCAGCTTTACTCCATCGCATATTGCCTACTCAGAGGCAATCCCTGCTTAACAAAGCTATGTCAAACCCAGAGCTGTTGGACATGCTCCACAAAGAAATCCCAATCCCTCTGAGCCACACGCTCTAGGGACCTAAACCTTGTCACCGCAATAAACATAACATGCTATGTGATATAGATTCCTGTCCCAGAGACTTCCCATACTCTGGAAGACTACCTATGTCAAACAGAGCTCCTCATTAGCACTAAAATCTTGATGATTGGATGGGAAACAGGAAATTCACCCCAGAGATCACCTTTGTGGCTCTGCTCAACAGGGGCACAGGAAAATAATTTTCTTGGGTAGCGAAAGCCAGGGTACCTTTTTGGCTAGACTTATATAGGCCCTAGGGCTAATAGCCTAGTACCTACCTATGACAATGATCATGTGGCACATCTTTGGTTTGACATGTGCCGATAGAAAATGTGCTCTGTGTTTTGGTTGGCAAGCGAAAAATATCAGTGACAGCTTCCTCATTCATTGACACTAGACTTTGCAGTACTGTAGTTTCTGTGCACATGCGCATACCTGATGCATTGCCAGGAGTGTAACATAGTGCAGTACTATTTATTGTGACAGATCACTTCAGAATTCATGCATCAATTGCAGATGCTGTAGACAATATCCATTGCTATAACATGAGGCAAATGCATGCAATACACAGCTGTGTGCAGGAAATCCACTCATACTAGTGTCTTGTTTTTCAGTATTGTTATCCATATGGCCAATACCTATGTAATCCAGGGATGCATTACTCAAGTGTATCACACTTTTGCCACAGTGAGCTCCACATGTCATGTTGGCTGCACATAAGTATTCTTTGAGATGCCTAACAATTAGGCATCGGCAGTGCAGATTTCCCTTTAAGGTGTTCTAGAAGATGCATATGCGATGCCTTGGGAACACGGATTGAACTTGGCTAGGCTTTTAAGGGCCCTGGAGCCAATAGCCTAGTAACCTTCTATGATTCTTTCTGTGATGCACCCACTAGATACACAGCTACAGTATACTTTACATTCCTGAAGGTGTGGATTGTGACTTGTGTGTCATGCAAACCTCTCAACTGGCTAGGATTGATCCCCAAGTTAAACTACAGGTGTAACTCTTTCCCTCTTAGCACCACCAAAAGGTAGTTATTTTTGAGGAAGGTGTGTTGAATTCCCCATATAGATTACTGACAAATCATTACAGTTGTGTTCCTGCAGAACATGTATAATAACTTACAATCACATTTTATGTCAATGTCGCACACTAATCATGGTATCATTTTAAAACTATCCATAACTGTGCCTGCTTCTGTCTAATTTTATCAGTGAGCCTGATGCTGTGTGTCCCTGATTGGTTGATAGCTATGCTGACATTTCAGTCATTCAAGCAACTCATTTTGCATACCTTCACAATACGCCCACACCCCTATTGTATATGCTGTCCTTGCTTAATGTCCTTTCCAGTGATCACGTCAGGATGTTGATGTCACAACTAATCATCTCCACTGATAAGTAACTATACTATAATATGTGAGGATATAAATATACTCACACAGGAGGTGTAAACAGCAGTACATATTGTGCCATGTACCTATGTGACTAATGTTATGTTACTGATTTGTTTTGGTGTGTACATATATAGACATGTCCATACCTGGTGAGAATTACAATGTTGCACATGTCCTCTTCCTCTTTCTTCAGTCCTACCATTCATTTCTATGGTCCCTTTCAATATGCACACTCCCCCTAGTGTATTTATACTGCATTCTATGTACCCTTAATGATCACCACAAATCCTTTATTTTAGTATGTCAAAAACATGTTGTTACGAACACTGCACTGAATATAATTTTATATATAATGTGTTAATACTGCATTCACTGCATTTGTTTTAGCCTTTGATATCATTGTGGTTGTTCACACAATACTGCAGAGCAAGTGTGTCTGCAGGTAAACTTGTCTGCATGTTCTATATGCCTTTGTGCTGCTTTACGTGGTTTCCTGGTCAGCAACATATCGCTGACCACAAAACTGTGGTTGCATTCATGTAAGAGAGATGCGTGGCACAGGATCACAGGTTCATACTAGGCTAACTTTCCTCGTAAGCCATTTTAAGCCTAGCCAATTACCCCATGTGAGATTCAAACCCTGCACTTTTGTCTGTAAGGTAAACACCTTAACCATTATGCATATGCAACTAGCGCTGCAGCTCATTGCGCAAACACAAACTCCATGTAGCCTTCATGCTAAGCCTAGATGGAGTTTACTGAATCTCCGGGACCATTTGTGACAATCCTTTATGGGAATCTGCCTCCCACACTGACATTTTCCCTTTTTGGATGACATGAACTCTAGGTAAGCAAAATAAAATACAAGACCAAAAACCCAACCCCAATGGAGCACTTATTTGGCGGCTAAGTATTCAGCACAGCAATAAAACATTCAGACCAACTAACAATAATGGCACTCAAACTAGTGGCAAAGAAATTCTGGCTAGCTGCGTTCGTATGTCCCGTTTATGCCTTACTTTGTGTGGGGAGCACAGGTCTAATATATGATGCATAACAGCTCATTAATCTTTGGTATTCTTAGCCAGCGTTGGTCTGCCATGGATGGGAGATCCCTTCTGTTAAGAATACTGCAACAGTGATATCATCTTATATGCCTGCAAAGGAATGCTTGCTTTGAAAGCAATAAAGCTCCGAAGGGCTTTGTGGTCAAACCTGTGTTTTGGCGGCTCAGCTCAATGTGTCTAATGGCTTGAGTATGTGGAAGATGCCGTGAAGCTTTAGAAGCTGGCCAGGAGTTATCCTTGGCAGAATATCACCCATATTGCTAAAGGCTACTGCATCAGTGATTAGTATGATGAACATCAAATATACTCCTTTTTGTTTTGACAGTTAAGAAAAAGGACTGATAAAATGAGCAAGTTGAGAAATATTATGCTCTGAAGCAACTCTGAGAATAAAGGAGGGATTAAGACCTTAAGGTTATCCTGTCATTGTGAAAGAAAAGGTAAGGAGAAACTGAAGAATGGGCATGCAACTCTCAAAATCATCTAGCTAATGTTATTGCTACTAGAAAAATGGTTTTCCATGACTGAAACTTGAACTCTGCCTCTTTTACATGTTCAAATGGAGTTTTTTTAGCTTCTCCAAAATGAAATTCAAGTCTCATGAGGGAGTGGGTTTTTAACTGGTGGACATAAGATACCCCACAAGTAAATTAAGGGGACACTTTCTTGCTGGAATTTGAGAAATTAGTTAATATGTTTACTAGTAGGGGGTTACTCTTCAGAATTTGCAAGTTCCCTTATGAATGAGGTGGTTATGAAAATAGGGACATCTGTACCTTAAAATTAACACATGGGGGTTGATTTTGACAATCTCACTAAGGATGGCAAAAAATAGGTACCAAAAAGCTATGGTTATGACATATTCCATTGATAACGTTTCGATTAAGAGTATTTTGGAAAAGAACTAGGTTTTGATTTTTGTAAATAATTAACTACATAAGAAGGTGTGTGTGAAGCCCTCT
This sequence comes from Protopterus annectens, assembly GCF_019279795.1. Taxonomy (NCBI): domain Eukaryota; kingdom Metazoa; phylum Chordata; order Ceratodontiformes; family Protopteridae; genus Protopterus; species Protopterus annectens. The sequence goes on along the minus strand of NC_056743.1, from coordinate 1,155,055,655 downwards.
ATATTGTTTAGGAGGGAGAAATGTTTTAAAGTTTTTTTTTGGAACAAGGTAGGGAAGTTTGGAATGAGAACTTTATCATAAAGAAGGCCACTTTTAAATGTGGTTGTTGTGCACAGTGCCCCCTTTATTTTAGTGGATAAGTGTATTTTGTTTAAAGAAACAAAGGATGAAATCAAACTGGAACTACCGCCCCATCAGTCTGACGAGCCTGATCTGCAAGGCCATGGAACGTATCATCATGGAACTTATAAACAAAGACACTGGCAACCTTAAAACACTGGACCCCATCCAGTTTGGGTTTATGAAGGGCCAATCTTGTCTCCTGAACCTTACTGACTTCTTCGAATCGGTCTCCAGAGCCATGGACGAGGGTAAGGCAGTCCACACAGCCTATCTGGACCTCGCCAAGGCCTTTGACACCATCCCCCACTCTGGAATCATAGATAAACTTACTAAGCTGGGCATTAATCCCTACATCACTTGATGGGATGCCAACTGGCTTACTGACAGAACCCATACTGTAAAAGTAGCTTGCTCCAAATCCAGCTCCAGACAAGGGACAAATGGAGTACCTCAGGGTTCAGTCCTGGGACCTCTCTTTTTGGCATCTACTTCTCAGAAGTACAGGCCAACACTAAGGGACTCTGGCTAACAAAGTTTGCAGATGACTGCAAACTGGGAGCCATTATTGAATCCCCAAATGATGTGGATACTCTACAAAAGGGCCTTACAGAAATAGATGCTTAGTGCCAGAGCCATGGGCTCAAGCTCAATGCCAAGAAATGTAGTTATCCCCTTTGGGAAAAAAACATGTACCCATGAATTATCACATAGGTGGCAGTACACTAAACACCGAAATTGCGATGAGACTTAGGGACACAGGTGGACAGTGGTCTCACCTTCAATAAACACGTCACCACAACAGCCAGGAAATCCTTCTATGTGGCACACCTCATCACTAAGGGCTTTTCATCCAGAAAAAAGGAGGTCATTGTCCCACTGTACTCATCCCTCATTAGACCCATTATAGAATACAATGCCCTATTTGGTATGTACCTCTCAAGACATCTGCAACAACTGGAAGGCCATGAAATACCTCACTAAAAGAATCACAGGCCTAAAGCAGATGCCCTATGCTGACCACCTTAAAAAACTCCAGCTATACTCTGTCGCATATAGTGTACTCCGAGGCAATCTCTGCTTAACATACAAAGTCATGTCAAACCCAGAGCTGTTGGACATGCTACACTTAAAGAAATCCCATTCACTCAGATCCACACGCTCCAGGGATCTAAATCTTGTCATCACAATAAACAAAACATGCTGGAGGGATAGGTTCCTGACCCAGAGACTCCCCAGACTCTGGAATAGACTGCCCATACATGTCAAGTAGAGTGCCTCTTTGGTCCTCTTCAAAAGGAACCTTGATGATTGGATGGGAGAAAGGAAATTCACCCCGGGGATCACGTCAGTTGCCCTGCTAGACAGGGGTCCAGGGAAGTAAATAGTGTTGGAAAAAATAGCCAGGGAATTGTTATGGCTAGGCTTGTAAAGGCCGTAGGGCCGATAGCCTAGTACCAACCTATGAACCTATAAACTGTCATTTCAACTGCAACTCCAGTGGACATAGCTAAATGTCAACAATATTCTCCATTTTCTGTTGGAAAGAGACAGAAAAAGGTGAAAAGTATAAGTATCCCGAGAAAACCTTTGGACTTTCAGAATCTTAGATCGTTACCCCTTTCTTGTTTCTAGAGAAGGTCTTCTGGGGGGAGGGTAGAAAACCAGATGCCCACAACACAAAGAATTTTCCCATCATGCTCATTTCTGGAAAGCCATCAACAGATGCGTCGATAAAAGACATCTCTAAAGGCTCCACAAAATCACACAGACATATCCAGACATGGCTCTTAATTGTTAATACCTGTAACCTGCAACTCTTGAAATACCCTCTCTGTTGCTTTGGAGATCAGCTGTATGGAGGGATTCAACAGGAACTAAAGGGTAGGCATTTGCAAATCCAAAGTCTTTTTGCCTTCTGCAGACATGGACCCAGAGAGTATTGGGAAATCTCCTTTGTCATGGCCCTCTAGAATCTATTTACATTTGCCAAGTAGTTCAGCAACCTGAGAGCAAAAGTTGCCGAAGCATATACTTGCTTCCAAAATCTGTCCAAGGCCCAAGACTCCCCTGTTAGGGGGATGGAGAGATGAACTTTCCTTTGTGCACTCTTTCTTGTTGAATCCCACTACTACCATGGCCCTTGCATTTGCAAGCATGGTCTTTTTTGGCTACAAAGTATTTGTCAGGTTTTTGTGGAATGGGTTCCATGATGTCCGGTTCTTTCCATGTCTGGTGATAGATCAGATGCACCATCAGCTGGGTGAACTACACAAAGCAGCTGAGCCACTTGTTAAAGCCTTAAGGAAAAATTGATTCCTCTTAACAATGGGCTTCTGAAGACCAACTTCTTTTTCTCACAGATGTTTGAGGATCTCCCTAAATAAGACATTCTCAAGCTGTTATCTGTGACCCCAACTCTTTTTTGAAAATCTGTATCTTCTTGTCAATGACTCCTGGGGGAGTAAATGTGCCTTCTCTTGCATTTATGCTTCCCAGGAGGCTTCTCTGGAGATGTTTCAGGGAGCACTCAGAAGAGCAGGAGCTGTCCTGAATGAGTACTGTCTCCACGAATGTATGAACTGGCTTGTCTCAATGGGACAGACTGAGCAGGAGCAGGATCAGGACCCCAGACACCCAGTTGAGGAGCGGGTGAAGCTGAGAGAGAGAGATCTCGTCTCCAGCTTTGATGGCTGCTCTCTTCACTGCCTCAAAAACAGAAGCCAAGGGCAAACCCAGTGATGCCCCGGTAGGAGCAAAAGTTGCCCGACCAGGATGAGCAAAGGAACTGTCTCCCCTCTAAGACCAAGGCTGGTGTAGAGCCCTTGTTCCTAGAGTAGACGCTGAAGCTATGACTTGGATATCCTTTCAGTTCTGTGCAAAATTGAAACCAGCTGCCTCAGAGAAGATGCCAAAGTAGACAAAAAACATAACTTTGGATCTGCCTACAGCTTTGGAAATCTCTGATCCAAAACCCCAAAGCCTGAGGTCGAATCAGGGAAGAAGAAAGAGGAAGGTCCAATGTTCATGGTTTTGATGGAAGACTGAGCTGGGAGAACTCCTAAATGGATCTGGGTCCTGAGGAACTTCATCATTCTTTCCACACCAGCTTCAGTGAAACTTTTACTTGATTTTAAACAGGAAGATGTGGATGGAGGCCTACAGTATTTCTGTCTGGGTCTCTCCTGAAGAAACGGGGAGTGCAGTGTAGGGGACACTGGGTCTGGAGAGAACTTCAGCTCTGGCAAGTGTAGAGCTCTGAATCTCAGAGAAGTTTGGATCTGAGGGGCTCTAAACATTGGTAGATGGAGCCAAGGACAATGTGACAAAGGAGAACGGTTTGAGGATTAACCATAGCCCATTATCCAAATGCTATTCCAAATGAGCAGTCCTCTCAGTATTTTGTGGCTGCAAGCCACATATTCTCTACAGCCAGTAGGTTTATCAGACTTAAAGTCACAATACAATAATGTTTAAAAACTGAAAGGAAGGAGTAATCAACAATGGTAGTGGAAAAATACCCTCAGGCCAGGTAATACCAAAAGCAATAACACCAACAATGATAAACAAATAATAACGGGGGAAAAAAGTTACGTACTTAACATTCCATCTGTGTTGTCCATTTTCATTCTTCCTCAACTAATGGGATCAGATCAGACTGTCATTTTACTAGCTTGTGGCCTCCAACAAACTCTCGAACTCCTTCCCTACTCAATGTACCACCCCCCCATCATCCCTCAGATATTGTCTGCAGCTTGACAGGAAGACTATAAAAGAAATGCCATAACTGGAGTTTAACACAAAGGACATAGGTATCCTGAAGAGTTTCATTCCTCCAGAAGCTAGTAATGAAAAAATGGAGGGAGATGGTGGGCGGGAAGTTCAGGAAGAATGAAAATGGGTAGCACCGATGGAATGTTATGCTAAATACATAACTTCTTTATCTGATGTTGTCAATTTTTACTCACTCCTCAGCTAATTGGACAGAGTCCCCAGCTACCTAAATTCCTGGGTGGACTCTAAGGAAGGATATTCCCGAGTACGGTTTAGTCAAAGGTTATTTCCTTTGTCACCAGATCTAGTTTGTAACGTGTGATAAAGATATGAGGATTTGATCAGGTTGCAGCCACACATAAATCATCCATAGACACTCTAGACTGGAATACAGCAGAAGTTGCCATAGATCTGGTTTAATAAGCATTTATAGCTTTTGGTAAGGCTAGATTTAGCTTGTTGTAGACAAATGAAATCCAATCGGTCAACCATCTTGGCTAGAGCCAACCTTTGTAACTGATTCACCCAATTTAGTATGTGCAAAGGAAATAAACATCTGATCTAATTTCTTTTTATTCTATGAAATAGCTGATCTGTCTTTCTAATTTCTTTTTGTTCTATGTAGGTAGAAACGTAATTGTCTATGAACATCCAGCAACTGTATTTTATTGCTATTAACTAATCTGCATGGGTAACTGATTTGTTTACAGTTAAAAGCATTCTGTAGAGTCTCTTTGCTCCTTTATCGGTTTACAAACTTAAAAATAGGTTTAGTATACTTGGTGGCTTTGCAGTTGCCCGCCCCTACTGTAAATTTGATCTGGGACACTCCTCCCAGTCTAGTGTCATTAGTTCTTAGAGAGAGAACATCTGAGAAGGCCTTCTGTTCCTCCCTTTCTCCTTTATTTAAAAAAAAAAAAAAAAAAAAAAAAAAAATTGCCTGAATCTCCTTGTATTCTGACTGTGCTTCTGAAACATTTTGGAAATATAGAGTATATTTTAGTGCATTTATTATAATTGTATTTGCCATAATATTGCTACAACTCAAGTGCTCTAGGATGCACTGCATCTGAATTGTTTAAGTGCGTCTTAGCTGCTTTTCTGTATATGTAAGACTAGCTACTTATTCTATTGTATTACAGCCTCTTAAATCGTTTTTCAGTTGTGCACTTGCCTTGCTTCATTTAAAAAGTTTTTAACATCCCAAAGACATGCTGTTAGGTGGATTGGACACTCTAAATTCGCCTTAGGCATTAGCGCGTGCATGTGTGTGCCTTCTGTGGAAGGTTGGGTGCCGGGCTGGCAACTCGACACCATAAAACTTCACTGCCAATCATGAGCGGACAGGTGATCTGCTGTGGCGACCCCTAACCGGGAAAAGCCGAAAGAAGTACAGTTTTAATTGCATTTACTGTTTAGGACTACACACTGAAGTGTGTTAGCCTTGTCTGTGTTTATTTACTGTATTATTGCATTGTTTAGCCTGTTTTAACCAAAAAAAAAATACTATCTTGTTTGCTCGTTTCCCACCTTTCCTAGCCAGTATAGTCCAGATCCCAGGCTTTGCTGGTCTCAGGACTTTATTTTCTGTATTCAGAGCTATCCAGACCTTGCTGTGGTAGAGGTAAGTCCTACTGCTTACCAGTGGGAGTGGTGAGCATTGTACTGCCTATCTAACACTAGAAGATATGTTTCCAGCTCTGAAATTGCAATTTTATTAGCCTTTTTTGGGCTGATTTCTATCCCTTTCAACTTTCTGGCTTAAAAACGCATGTCTTTGCACATTTTTTTGCATCGTGCAGCACCACGGGGCTACAGTTAAACTATTCCAGGTGCAGGAAAGTCTGCTATTCAAAATTTCCCTTAGAACTAGCCGATTTCTCAGCAACAGCACTAAAATCTGAACCCCTGTGACTAACACTTGCTCTAGAACCTGCTGCAAAGCACTAGGAAGCCTGAAACTGATACAAGCACTCAATTCTCCTTGTTAATAAGGAGAAATTAATCATAGGCACTAAACAGCCTATAATTGCAAAGTACCTTGCAAAAATAAGGGAAAACAGCTCTTGTACTTTACAAATAAAGCACCTAAACAGGCATGTACAAGGGTAAGCTTCCGGTGATTTTTCGTCCACCTGGTGAATCTGGGCATACTGGGGCAATGCGGCAACTGCCTCACATATAGGGACAATCCTCTCCTCCTACCACCCAACACTACAACCTGCGAGAGATGCACTTACACAGCCAAACTGGAAGCAAAGCTCTCTCCGGCCAAGATAGTGCTAGACAGTCAAGAGGAGAAGGTCAACACCTGCACTACACCTCAAGCAACTCATAGCCCTTCAACACCCACACACAGCAACACTAAACCAACATATGCGGAGGCCCTTAACATTAACCTGCCCAAGCAACAAGGACCTCCAAAGCTGAAATGCAAACACCAGTCACAACCAATGTGACACATAGCTCACAACACAAGTGTGCCACCCAACAACAGCCCCTAAGGCAAGACAATGTACCCAACACTTCAGTCATAGGAGACTATAGTCAGGCACACTGATGTCCCACTCACCAGACTGAACAAGGAGATAATTACAGTCAGCTGCCTGTCGGGTGCCAGGATCTGCCAAATAACGCATGCACTCAAGTCACTCCACAAGTACAAATACGACTCTGTCATTGTCCATGTTGGAGTGAATGACTTGAGACATACCTCCCTGGACTACATGAAGAGAGACATGGAAGAGCTCTAGGATAATGTGGCCAAGGCAGGTATGACCCTAGCCCTGAGTAGCATCCTGCCTTCGCCCAGAATGATACCACAGTAAAAGGACAAAATGACTGACCAACAACTGGCTAAGCTTCTGGTGTCATTCAAAGGGGATCCAGTATCTGTCTGCCTGGGAAGACATGACTGACAAACCACAATGCTTTGCCAGAGATCGTCTGCACCTGTCACCCCCTGGGATTCAGGTTACTAGCTAAAGCTCTTGCCAGCGCTACAGTGCCATTTTTAGGCAAGGTTCAAAGGACAAAACCACCACCATAACAGATACAAGCATGCAAAATCTGAAGGTAATGCTACTCAATGCTAGAGGTCTAAACCTCAAAATGCACTTTCTCGAGGCACTCCTAAAAATGGAGAACATCGATATCTGTGCAGTAACTGAAACCTGGTTCAAGGTTCCAGAGAGCACCCCTGCAATACCAGGCTACAACTCTTACCACACTTTTCGGCCACAAAACCAAGACCGAAGCATTAAAGGTGGCGGAGTGTCCATATTCACCAAGGATATTCACACCTCCAGGCTAGTTGCCCAACACAATGCATCTGAAATTCTCCAGGTGCAACTAACACTAGGTAAGACTGCAATCCAAATTGTTGCTTGCTACAGATCCCGCACCATGGCCCAAGATTCTCACTACACCTTTCTAAACATACTGGAAAATATTAAGATACAACCAAACACCCTAATACTGGGTGATTTCAACTACCCTGCCATTAACTGGGAAAACTACTTGGGTACCAACACCTTTTCCCAACGGTTCTTGGAATTCATAAATTCCAATGCCCTGGATCAACTAATCCATTGTCCCACCAGGGGCTCCAATATCCAAGACCTGGTGATTACCAACATGGGAGATACATGCTCCACACCAGTGGTCACCCCCTCATTGGTTAGGTATGACCATAAGCAAATCACCCTTGACATCCACATCCCACCCCTCAGTAAAGAAACCTCTGTAAAAAAACTTCTCCAAAGCCATCTTCATGCTATTGAAGTCAGAAATGACAAACTTCATGACACCCATGCAGATGGGATATGAAAGTTCGACTGCTGAATCCTACACTAAGGCACTGTACAAGCACTTCCACTCGTGCATGAATCGTGCCATCCCAAACAGAACCAAGATGCTCTCCTCCAAAAAAAGGAAGCCAATCTGGTGGTCCCCTGCTATAAACAAGCTATACAACAGAAGGAAGAAACTGTTGCAGAAAAGAGGAAAATCCCAGGATGCAAAAAACTCCCTCACCAGCCTCAGTAAGAAGCGGAGATCCCTCAAAATTCTCAAAAGCTAGTTATGAAAAAAAATTGCCAAAGATTCCAAAGACAACCACAAGGCATTCAATAGCTATGTCAAGAATCTAAATGGCAATGCTCAGATCTGCCCTGAGCTACAACAGAATGGCATTAAATATACTGATCCCAAGGATATTGCCAATATCCTGGCAGATCGATTTAGTGCCAACTTCACCCCCCCTCTCACCCCCTAAAGGGCCCATCTCAATACCAAAAGATTACCAAATTCCGGTAATCACGGCCACACAGGTAGAAACTGCACTCTCCAAAGCTAAGAATACAGCATCCATGGGACCAGATGACATCCTGGGCTGTGTACTACATGAACTACAAAATGAACTGGCACCTCACATAAGTGTCATGTTTAATCATAGCCTCACCTCAGGCTTCGTACCCACTGAGTGGTGCACAGCTACAGTTATCCCACTCCAAAAGGGGGGATTCACCTTGGATCCCGGGAACCACCGACCCATCAGTCTGACGAGCCTGATCTGCAAGGGCATGGAATGCATCATCATGAAACTTATAAACAAAGACACTGGCAACCTTCAAACCCTGGACCCCACCCAGTTTGGGTTCGTGAAGGGCCAATCTGGTCTCCTGAACCTGACTGACTTCTTCGAATCAGTCTCCAGAGCTGTGGACGAGGGTAAAGTGGTCCACACAGCCTATCTGGACCTCGCCAAGGCCTTAGACACCATCCCCCACACTAGAATCATAGATAAACTTACTAAGCTGGGTATAAATCCCTATGTCACTCGATGGGTTGCCAACTGGCTTTCTGACAGAACCCAGACTATAAAAGTAGCAGACTCCAAATCCAGCTCCAGACAAGTGGAGTACCTCAGGGTTCAGTCCTGGGACCACTCTTGTTTGGCATCTACTTCTCTGAAGTACAGGCCAACACTAGGACTCTGGCTAACAAAGTTCACAGATGACTGCAAACTGGGAGCCATTATCGAATCCCCAAATGATGTGGATATTCTACAAAATGGCCTTACAGAAACAGATGCCTGGTGCCAGAGCCATGGGCTCAAGCGTAATGCCAAGAAATGCATAGTTATTCCCTTTGGAAAAAAAACATGTACCCATGAATTACCACACAGGTGGCAGTACACTAAACATCGAAAGTGTGATGAGAGACTTAGGGACACAGGTGGACATTGGTTTCACCTTCGATAACCACATCGCCACAACAGTCAGGAAATCCTTCTATGTGGCACACCTCATCACTAAGGGCTTTTCATCCAGGAAAAAGGTCATTGTCCCACTGTACTCATCCCTCATTAGACCCATTAGAGAGTATAACACCCCGTTTGGTATGTACCTCACAAGACATCTGCAACATCTGGAAAGGCCACAGAAATAACTCACTAAACAAATCCCAGGCCTAAAGCAGATGTCATATGCTGACAGTCTAAAAAAACTCCAGCTATACTCTGTGGCATATTGTCTACTCAGAGGCGATCTCTGCTTAACATACAAAGCCATGTCAAACCCTGAGCTGTTGGACATGATCCACTTAAAGAAATCCCAATCCCTCAGAGCCACACGCTCCAGGGATCTAAACCTTGTCATCACAATGAACCAAACATGCTGGAGGGATAGGTTCCTGACTCAGACTCCCCATACTCTGGAACAGACTGCCCATACATGTCAAGCAGAGCGCTTCCTTGGCCCTCTTCAAAAGGAACCTTGATGATTGGATGGGAGATGGGAAATTCACCCTGGGGATCATGTCAGTTGCCCTGCTAGACGGGTCCAGGGAAGTAAATATTGTGGGAAGAAATATCTAGGGAATTGTTATGACTAGGCTTGTACAGGCACTAGGGCCGACAGCCTAGTACCAACCTATGAACTGCAGCATACATTCCCCTTTTTCTGTAAATTTTTGGGAAGAATACTAGCAAGTTAATGTTGGATTCTGATACCACCCTTAGGTAGGATGGAAGCACTGGCACATAACATGACCCTGTCCTTAAGAGAAATCAAATCTGGAGGCTTAGAAGATAATGCCTGAAGTTCTGAAATTCTTCTACCAGATATAACTGCAACTTAAATTACAGTTTTTCCAGGACAAAAATTTAAGATCACATTTAGTTGCAGGTTCAAAGGGAAAATGTATGAAGACTTGAAGTACCACATTTAAATCTCATGGTGGTATGGGGTCTATATAAGAGGGTCTTAGCAGAAGAGTATCTTTTAAAAAGGCTTTGCACAGTTCAGAAGATGCCAGGGAAGAATTTTGAATCCCTACATGAAAATTAGATATTGCTGTGAGTTAAATTTATAACAGTTGATTGAGCACCTTCATTAAACAAATTCACTAAACATTCAACAGCAGTATGAATTGGAGCTGAAAAGGGATCTGATTCTGATCTACCCCAGAAATGAACCTTCTCCATTTACTCCTGTAGAGTTTCCTAGTAGAAGTTTTATGGGAAGATAAAAGTATGGAATGGACAAGGGAAGAAAGCATTGGCTGCCTGGCTATTAATGGAATTGGAGAAACCATGCTGTTAGTTTAAGATTTGAGATATCTGGGTAAACCATGCCTGTCAGGTGAAACAGAAGGTCTGGAACTGGATCCAGAATCCAAGGTGGGTACAGAAAATGAGGCCAAAGGAAGGAGAACCAAATCCACAGAGGCCAGTAAAGTGCAATGAGGATGATTTTGCTCTTCAACCTGGCTGCTTTCTGAAGGAATTTGGGAATTAGGGGAGTTGGAGAGTAAGCATTCAGAAGACTGAGAGGGAGGCACTCATGGAGTACAGCACATCTCAGAGATTCCCTCGGTTGGGGATCTGGGCAAAGAAGCTGCTGCAGTTCTTCAAGGAAGATGCAAAAATATCACATCAAGGCTGGCCCCACCAAGTGAAAATCATTTCCATCACCTTGTTGAGACAACAGTTATGAGGTAGTAAGATGGATCTGCTCAGTTTATCTGCTATCATGTTGGATCTCCCCAGAATATGCGTTGCTGTTACAAAACAGTTGGAAGACATTTCCCACTGCTACACTTCAAGGGCTTCTTGACACAGGGGATAAGAACTTGTTCCCCCTTGTTTGCTGATGTACCAGACTATTGACATATTGCCTGTCTAGATTGCAACTGTTCCTACAGGAAGAGTCCTGGATGGAATGCCTGCAATGCTAAGAGCAGTGTTCTCATCTCCAAAACACTAAAATGCAAGTTGGCCTCTACAAGGGACCAAGTCCCTTGGACCGTCTTCCCCAGGAAGTACACCCCACCCCAACTGGGAAGCATCCATGGTTGCTATGGCTTTGGCTGAGGGAGGATGAAAGGATGCTCTTGTAACAGCTGCTGTGACTGCATCCACCAGGAAATGTAGTGTTTGCATACCTGGGTTATTCTTATCTTCGCTGACATGTTCATAGGTGTGTACTAGGCTAATGGCCCTGGAGCCTTTACAAGCCTAGCCCACAGGATTACCCTGGCATCGTGCCACCCAACCTTAGTTCCCAATGCCTCTGAGTAGAGCCAGTGGAGTGATCCCCATGGTGAATTTTCTATTTCCCACCCACTCATCAAGATTTCTCTTGAAGAAGGCCTGTGAGGTGCTCTGCTTGACATGTATGGGAAAGTTTATTCCATAGCATGGGCACACTCTGTGTTATGAACCTGTCACTCCAGCATGTTCTGTTGATTGTGGTAATGAGGTTGAGGTCTCTGAAGCATGTGGAGCATTAGGATTGGGATTTCTTTCGATGTAGCATTTCTAACAGAGCTGGGTCAGACATGGCTTTGTAAGTCAAGCAGAGATCATCTCTAAGAAGGCGATATGAGACAGAAAATAGTTGGAGTTTTCTGAGTCTGTCCATATAGGACAAGTGTTTAAGGCCTAGGATCCTCTCTGTGAGGTACTTCTGTGGCCTCTCCAGTTGTTACAGGTGTCTAGTGAGGTACATGTCAAATGGGGCATTGTATTCAAGGATTGGCCTAATGAGGAAAAAGTAGAGGGAGACTATGACTTCTTTCTTCCTGGATGCAAAACTCTTAGCAATGAGATGTGCCACACAGAAGGACTTTCTGACCACAGTGACAATGTGGTGGTCAAAAGAGTGGATGTTGTCAACCTGTGTTCCCAGATGTCTTAGAAAGCCTTTGGTGTTCAGTGGACTACCATCAATATGGCAATTCATGGGAACTCATTTTTTTCCAAGGGGGATTTTACATTTTTGGTACTGAACTTAAGGCCATGGTTCTGACACCAGTCGTCGGTCTCAGTGAGGCCTTTCTGTAGGATGTCAACATCACTTGGGGAGTTAATAGCGCCCACTTACAATGGTCTTCAAACTGTCAGCCAGAGTCGGTTTGTGTTGGCCTGGACTTCAGAGTAGATACCAAATAGGAGAGGACCCAGGATCGAACAGTGTGGGACTCCACTTCTGAATGGTCGGCAGTCTGACTTGGAGTCAGTTACTTTCACACTGTGGGATCTGTGAGCCAGTTTGCAGCCCACCTAGTGATAGAGGAGTTGATGCTTGGTTTAGTGATTTTTTCTATGATTCCTGAGTGGGGAATGGTATCAAAGACCTTGGCCAGATCAAGGTAGGCTGTATGAACCACCTTGCCTTCATCCACAGCTCTGGTGACTGCCTCAAAGGAGTCAACCAAGCTGAGCAGGCATGATCCACCCTTCACAACACCAAACTGTGTGGGATCCAGAGTTTGGAGATTCCCTATATCTGTTTATTAGGTCTATGATGATGCATTCCATAGCTTTGCATATCAGACTCGCCAGGTTAATGGGCCGATAGTTCCCAGTGTCTGTAGTCGCTCATCCTTTGTGGAGAGGGATGACTGTAGCAGTGCACCATTCGGTAGGGACAAAGCCTGAGGTGAGGGTGTGATTGAACAGGGCACACAGGTGAGGTGCCAGTTCACTCTGCAATTCATGTAGAACACAGCCAGGGATATTTTCAAGTCCCATAGAAGCTGTATTCTTGGCCTTGGACAGCACTGTTTTAACCTGTGCAGCAGTAATACTGGGTACCTGGCAATCTACTGGTATTGTGATTGGTCCTTGGGAGGAAGAGAAGGGTAAAGTTGGCAATGAATCTGTCAGCCAGTTTATTGGCAATATCTGTTGGCTCTGTATAGGAGGTACCATTTTCCAGTAGCTCAGAGCAAATCTGGGTATTGCCATGGAGATTCTTTACATAACTATAGAAGGTCTTGTGGTTGTCTTTACTATCTGCTGCAATTCTGTTTTCATAGCTAGCTTTAGAAGATTTGATGAGGGATCTCAATTTTTTGTTGAGGCTGATAAGGGAGTTTTTTCCAGTCTTGGGACTTCACCTTATTCCGCATCAGTTTCCTCCTCTTGTTGTAGAGTTTATGGCAGGGGACCACCAGACTGGCTTCCTATTTTTGGAGGATAGCTTTTTAGTTCTATTAGGTATGGTAAGATCCATGCATTTGTGTACGTGTTTGTACAGTGCATTGATGCATGATCAGGTGGTCATGCAACTATTCTCCATTTGCATGGGTGCTGTGAAGTTACATCTGTTTTTAGAAGCCCAAAGCTAGCTTTGGAGAAGTTTTTCATGGTGGTTACCTGTGCGGGGTGGCGGGTGGGAGGGATGTGGATTTCCAAGGTGATTACTTTGTGGTCGGATCTAACCAGGGAGGAGTTGACTATTGGTGTAGAGCAATGGTCACCCATGTTAGTAATGACCAAGTCAAGGATGTTGCTACCTCAAGTGGGGTAAAGAACGACATGGTGCAGGGATTTTTTCCAATTAATGGAGGAGTAGTTGAAGTTGGCCCAGTATGAGTGTGTTAGGTTGGACCCTAATATTCTCTAGGGTGCTTAGGAATGTGGAGTGCGAGTCTTGGGACATGGTTGGGGGACCTATAGCAGGCTATGACCTGAATCACTGTCTTACCCAATGTTAGCTGCACCTGAAGTATCTCAAATGCATCATGTTGGGCTACCAGTCTGGAGGTCTGTGCATCCTTTATGAATATGGAAACACCATCGCCTTTGGAGTTTCGGTCCAAGTTCTGCAGCTGAAAGGTGTAGAATGAGTTATACTCTGGTAGTGCACGGGGTGCTTTCTGCTGCCTCGAACTAGGTCTCTGTTACAGCACAAATGTCAGTGTTCTCCATTTTAAGGACTGCTTCGAGTGAGTGCATTTTGAGATTTAGACTTCTAGCACTGAGCAGCATGACCTTCAGATTGCATTTGTTTGTAGCTGTTACAGTGGTAATTTGGTCTTTGCAACACCACCGAAAAAAGGCACTATAGGGGTGGCAAGAGCCTTGGCCAGTATCTGGAAGCCCAGGGGTGAGAGATGCAGGCCATCTCTGGCAAAGCATGTCATGTGAGGCAGACAGGTACTGGAACCCCCTTAGGGGATGCCCTGTTGAGAAAGCATTTGCCACTGTGTTGCCAGAATCCATTGTAGAATTTCTCATGTGGAATCTTGCTAAGGGGACTAAAACTATTGCTGCTGACACTGACCCCAGGGCTTGCAGAATCAGTTGGGCTGAGATTCTGATACTGCAAATTCTTTTCCTGACTGGTATCCTTACTGCAGTCCTGATGGTGAAAGAGAAGCTACCATAGATTGTGTGTTGAACACTGCTCCTATGCATTCTTATGTCTGGGTTGGTTGTAAATGAGACGACTTGTAATTTATGGCTACTCCGAGATATGAACAAGTCTGTAACATCTGATCTCATGCTTCAATCAATCGATGCCTTGTCAAGGCAGTAATAAGACAGTCATCTAAATATGGAAACACCTGGAATACTTGCAGTCTCAAGTAAGCTGCTTTCACTGCCATGCACTTGGTGAACATCCTGGGGGCTGTGGTGAGATTAACGGGTAGTGGTCTGAAATGATGACTGGCTCCCAGCCAGAAGTGTAAGTACCTCCTGGATCGCCTATTCATCTTTATGTGACAGTATGCATCCAGAAGGTCAACTGAACACATCCAGCTGTCCCTGCTCAGAAAGGGCAGAATGGACTAAATCATGACAATCCAGAACTTTGTGCATCGAAATGGCTTGTTCAGTACATGGAATTCCAAAACTGGTCTCCAGTCCAGTTTTCTTTGGTAATACGAATCTTGAGTAAAGTCTGGATTCTGTTTAGTCTGCTGGGACCTTCTGGGTGACATTTTTAGCAGCTTTTGAATTTCTGGTACTGCTGACTCCTGATTGGGTGGGACATCAGGAAACTGTTCAGACAATGGAGGAGGTCGGGAACAGGGAATTATATAACCTCTGGAAATAATTTTCTACACCAAACCGTCTTTTGTGATCTCTAGCCAAGCTGATCGGTGGAGAGATAAGCGACCCCCGACTGCCTCCAGAGGTGGTAGTCAATAGGGTCTCAATACAAGAGGGCTGAAAGGGTCGGTCAGAAAAGGAATCCCTAAACTTCCAGTTTTGCGGGCCTCCTTTGCCATAAGGCTGTTGTCTTCCATTATCACTCCCCTCTCTGCCTCTAGTGGTACGACATTTATGTGTGTGCTGAAAAGGACCCTGAGATTTTCTGAACCACATTTTTCAACATCCCCACTGATTCCTGGAAAAAGACCTATGAGAGGTCAAAACATGCAGGCCCACTGCAGAGAGGGTCTTTCAGACTCTCACACCTGGAGATTGTGTCCTTTACTGTGGGGCCAAACAAAGAAGTGCTCTTAAAGAGGCACTGACGAATTATGACTTGAAGGTCTCTGCAAAATCACACAGGAGCATCCAGGTATGCTTCCTAATGGAAAACCTGAACCCACAGCCCTTGAGGCACATTCTGCAGAGTGGACACACTGGATATAGCTTGTAGTGCAGCTAACTGAGACCATTGAAGATTAAGCCTCAGCAATTCCGGTTCCAGAAAGAGATTTGGATAGTTCTTTAATCAAATGCCTTCCATGGTTCTGAACCATGTTTCCATGACTGCACATATGTTCTGCAAGGTAAGGAGTGCTTCCAAGGAGTGCAGTTTTTTTATTTAAACTCCTAGCATTCAGCATAAGTACCTTTAGGTAGTCATGAGTGTTTTTTGTTATGTTGGAGTGTTTAACAACTTGGCATGGCCTAAAAAAGGCACCAATAGGATAGATAAAGGTTTTGCCAGTATCCAGAAGCCAAGTGGTGATAAGTGCAAACTATCTCTGGCAAAGCATCATGGTGTGTTGATCTTGTCTCCCCAGGCTGACAGATATTGGATCCCCTTATTGTGACACCAGAAACTAAGCTGATTTTTGAAGTCAATCATGTTTTTGCTGGTACTATGGCATCATCATTGGTAAAGATCGCTACTCAAGGCTAGATTCATAACCACCTGGGACACTTATTCAGAGAACACCCTTATGTCTTTCTTCATATTGTCCAGTGAGGTATATCTTAGTTTGTTTACACCTACATGGACTATGACTGTGTCATGCTGGTACTTTTGATTTAATTACCTTAGTGCATACATGATCTGGTGGATCCTACCTCACTGTGATCTTCTTCTTGTTTAGCCTCGTAAGGGGAACATCAGTAGGTCTTACAATGGAATCCACAATAACTAGAGTGTTTGGCTGTGTGGTGTGTTGCCTTATGTGCTTTTGCAGGGCTACTATGATTTTCAGTTATATGTTGTGTGAGGTAATGTCTTTTTTGAGTGTGCCAGTGGCCACTGAGAAATGCTTATAGGAGGTCTTGGAAGTTTGGGTAGATTACCTCCACATAATAGAGTACCTCCACATAATATGGGTCTATGCATTTGTTCCTTAGTTTTAGTAGTGAGTGACTTGGGTGTAAAACTGACAACCTGGTTTGAATCTTTTGTGTGTGCATTTGAGATCTCTCACACACTTTGCATATTCTAAAATTAAATGGTTATCAGTGAACATAATATAGTTCCTTCACTGCCTTGGGATGTCCATATCCCCCAGGCCTGAAATAGAGATGACAGGAAAGTGCCTATCCATTATAACATATCCTTTGTAGATGGGAAGGAGTAGGAAAGAGTCACTTAAAGCTCTAAGTGACAGTACTTAAGCCTTTACTGGGTGCTAACACTATACTGACATCATGAGAGACACAGTTCAGCAGATGTCAATGAAGGGAAAATATTTTATTTAGGATTTTTATGAAGGCAAGAAAAGTATATTTTCATTGATGGGGAATTTGCAACATTTTGATGCAAGCAACAAATGTCCTGTTAAGGGAAGTGATAACGTGTGTTAAAATATCTGTAACTAATGATTTATTTACTTGTTTGCTTGTTTATTTTTTGTTTGCATTTGTTAACGAGACTAGAGCACTGATCATAGCAGATCATTTTTAGGCTCAGCCCAGGGGGTACAAACTCAGTACAATAAAGAAAAAAATTTAAATTACAAAATATTTACAACCTGAATAGAAATCAATAATCAGTGAGGGTGATAATTTAGTCTGGGAGTACAAATGTGGTGAAAATAAAATCTTTTGACATAGATAAGGTTTAATTCAAACTAGTACATCAGACATGCTATTTGAAGTGAAACGCATGCTGAACATATATATTCACAAGAATCTGGTCAAGAATACATATCAAATAATAAGGCTAGCAACTCTTATTGCCATGAATATCTTACCCATTTTGTGACTATGACTAGTAGGCAGAGACTACATATTACAGCTAAACATATCAGGTATGGAGTGTAGTACTGTAATATTACTGGAGGAGGACTGTGTATGTAAGAGGGTTCATTACATGGAGATTGAAAATAATAGGGTTGTTATATACAAAGTGCCTTTAACGTACGAACCAGGTCCTTCCTTACTTTGAATATATATCATAATTTGCCAGGGCTGAGTGGTGGGCAGACTTAGTAAGAAGATTTTCATGAAAACATTTGCAAGTATTTGGAGATGCCTTTTTAGATTTTTTCTAAAGATCTTGTAGAAATTACTACTAACTAAGAAAGAAACCCCAAAGTTTGGCGGCAAGGATGGAGACGGTGTGGTCACTGACACAGAGTTTAGTTTGTAATGAGTGAACTGAGTGAGTGCTGGAGTTCAAAGAAGACAGGTTATAGTTGGATTCTTCTACTAACAGTTGACTAACAAAGTAGATAAATTACTTATTAAATATGAGTTTGTAGAGAAAAATGGCCTAAGAATAGTTTTGCTTGATGTTTTACTGGGAGTCATATATTTTTGATAAGAGATGGCAGTGGTGCTCCTATTTACAAGTGATTGTTACAAATCTGCAGACTTTGATAGCTGTTACATGCAGAGTTTTAACATTTGTTTGAGAACCTGCTATTATAAGGCCATACTTGAGTTTGGCCATGAGTATACCTTTAGCTATAATAACAATACATTCTGGAGCTCAGAAATGGGATGCCTTCCAAGACCAGAGCAGAAGTTTGCTAATCTTTGCTTTTGTCACTCTAATCTGGTGATGGAAATTTAGCCACTGATATAACCACTGCCTAGCTGAATGTTGTTATATTTTTGATGTGAAGAGTTCCAGCAATATAATTTACCAGCTACTAAGAACCACTGAAAGTCTTTGAAGTCCACTAAACAACATATCTTTATACATTTTTGAGTTTAGCATGAGCTAATGCTCTGTAAGCCAAGACTACCCATGTCTTTTTCTAGTAGGCTTTTTTGCTGTATCTGGGCGAGATTCATCACACACACACACACACACACACACACACACACACACACACACACACACACACACACAAACACAGAAAGATATACGTACATGAATATATAGATAAATAAATATATGTATAACCATGTAAAAATGAAAAGACAAGCTTGACCAAACAACGTAGAGTAAACAAGCAGTTTTGGGTGGTCCGCAGAGCACAGCAAGTGTTGTAGAGGCACTTGTTTGGTGTGTAGGATGGGCCTCGGACACGCCATGAACATTTGGGCGCACTTCCGGCACGCTGTTGGCTTTGCAACATTTTTCGTTTGGGTAAGGTGCCGGACATCTTCGGGAACGCGTCCTAGCTGTTCCTTGCCGATTTGAAACTTTACCTGTTGCGTCGCGCGACTGCTTCAAGTTAGTTAGTTCCTTCTTGGAGGGTCTTTCCTATTGTAAAAACTCTTTGCAGTGTGTGTCATTCAGGTTGTGTGCGGTCAAGTTAATCTTGTGAAATATATGAATATATAAAAGACATATTACAAAGAGTAGGAGATAGACCAGTCACAACCTTTAGAAAGGGTAAGAGTCTGAAAAACATTATAGAAACACCTATGACAGTTATAAAAGGTAATGCAGGGATGTATTTTAGGGTAGCCTAATGGTTAAGGCATTTGCCTTACAAACACAAGGTACAGGGTTTGAATCTCACAGGGGATAATTGGCTAGGCTTAAAATGGCTAGCAAGGGCAGTTAGCTTAGTACTAGTCTATGAACCTATGAACCTATGAAATCTCTTTGCAGCCTTGTAAAATGTGCCAAATAGTTCAGCGATCTGACTGCAAATGTTGCTGAAGCATAAACATGCTACCAAAATCTGTCTTATCACCCTAGTCTCTATTAAGAAGATGGACAGTGGACTCTGTTCTGTGAGTTCCTTTTTAGTAGCTGCTGCCATGACCATGGCATCTACTTGAACCCCCTTTACTCCAATATTTCCGGCCTACTGGTGGAGCCAGAATCAGATCTGGTATCTTGGGAACTGTCTCAATTACATCAGGTTCCTTCCACTCCCACCTAGAAATCAAATCAAGAAGTTTGTCAGTGGGCAGAGTAACCCGGAAGGTAGACAGGCCAGTACCAAATGCTTCCAGAAATACAGATTCCTCAGGAGGAGGGCCTTGGGAAGACCAGCCACCCCTCTGCTTACGGATCTCAAGAATGTCTTCAAATGAGATGTCATCCAGTGGTGATTTTGGGGACCCCTCTCCATCGAAATCAGTATCTTCAGTGACAGACTCTTGAGAGTCCAAGTGCCTCTTTTTGCACTTTCTCTTCCTAGGGACTTCTTCGGTGGGTTTGTCCTGTGAATTAGAAGAAATGACAAAACTCTGCTGGGAAGACTGGAAGCTTTGGGCTGGCTGTCCTTGTGGGGTACAATGTTGAGGACCATGTTGCAAAGTCACCTGGGAAGTAGAGGGTGGATCTTTAAGAGAAGAACCAGTCTGACCTGCAGGAACAGAGAACAGTCTCTTGACTGCCTCAAAGGTAGACTGCTCTGGGGAGAAGGAAGGCAACAGAGCCGAGAAAGTGAGTTCCTGGCTCGTCACCTCCCTCCTCTCTAAAAGCAATCCACTTGTGGCAGAAGTCTGAGCAGAGCTGTCCAGTGCAGAAGGGCTGAGAAGAAAAGACGGCTCCAAAAACCTTGAAGTCAACTCCACCTTCTCAGATCCAACTGGGAAGCTTCGGCTATGAGGATATTGGAGCTGGTACACTCACAGCAGTAGTCAGATCTGAAGACCAAGTTCTTTTTGGATCTGAACCAGACAGACGCGGAACGCTCGGATCCGAGGACTCTAAAACCACAGGCTGAATTAGAGAAGGTGTTATCAGTGAAGAGGTAGGTAGATGAACTTCCTGACCCAAAGGGGTAGAAAAGGGGTAGTAACCGTGAGAACTCCCTTCGAAATTTGCTCAGAGAAAAATTCCTCATCATCCTCTCCACTTCCGTGAGACTCCTGGAGGAACTACAGGATGCCAAGGATGGAGATTTTGAGTGCCTCTTTAAAAAGGATGAGAGCACCCTGGGGGGAACCAGACCCAGGACTTGGTGAATAGGTAAGTCCTTGGTAAAGGGTTCAGATCTGAAGATATAAGACCCAAAATATGTTTGGTCAAATCTGAGGATGTAGGACCCAAAATATGTGGTTGGGTCCAATATAGTGCTGGATCCAGTTTTTCTTTCTTCTTGGCTCAGAAGAGGTAGAGGCTGGAGAATCTGAGGATCTAGACCTTTTTGATGGGTCTTTAGATCTAACTTTGGGGGCCTTGAACCTCAGCAATGCTTCAGAATAAGAAGATGGAAGTAATCCCTTTACAATGAGCTTATTTTATCTTGCGTTAAAGCAACCCACGACAAATACTGCAGTCCTGTTTTAAGTGTTCTGGTCCTAGACATTACATACAAACACTGTAAACATCAGACAAAGGCAACCTTTGCCTACATTTATCACATCTTTTAAAACCTGCTGGACCTTTCTCAAACATTATCTAGTGAGAGAAGAGTTAAAGTACACTTTTTTTTTTTTTTAAGGCAGAAAGGGAAGGGAAAAGGAAAAATACCAGCAATGACATACAAGAACTACAAGAAAAAACTTGTAGAAAAAGAGAAAATATCAACAATAGTAATTACGGAGATTACACTAAGTGTAAAAAGGGTAATAGGAAGGAGTTAGGCCTTCCAGTGACAGTAGAAAGATTTTACAGTTAAAGTTTAAGAAAAAGAGTGTAAGACAAAGAGCAGAAGAAACAACTTAAAATGAAAAAAAATTAAAGAAATGGTGATTTTTAGAAGTGTTCAGAAAAGAAAATATGAAAAACTGACTTCTCTTTATCTGAAGACTTGAAAACTGAAGGTGACCACATCTAAACGCTATAGCGGCAAATGAGATCTGAGGGATGTTAGGTGTGGTGTATTATGGGTAGGGTAAGGAGCTTGAGAGTTTGTTGGAGGCCATGATCTAGTAAAACAACCGAGCTGAATCCGATCCCATTAGATGAATGAATGAAAAATGACATCAGATCTTTCTAGTAAAGGAAAGAGTAACAGAAGTACCAAAGGCACAAAGGAGAAAGATACACTACAAAGATTTTTTTTTTTGGTAAAAGAAGGTACCGCTATAGAAAAAAAAAATATGTTAACAGAAGCAACAAACTAAGACAGTATAATTCACTTAGCTGACAGCCACAGCATGTGAATCATGCCTATCCTAAACATGTGGCAAACCAGATCTGAGGTAATGCTGGGGACAGGAGGGGATCATGGGTAAGGGGAGAAGTCAGAGCTATGGATCCTACAGTCTAGTAAAACCTCTGAAATCAAATCTTGAGCTCGGATCATTGAAGAAGGGACAGAAATGACATCAGAGCCAATATTTGGCCAGCACAATTTGCAACAATGCCAAATGTCCAACAACAAAAAATACATTATAAATTAAGTTAAATACAGCTGTGTAAAATAGATTAGTCACTCCAGTGATGCCCCTAGCCAGTACCTACAAATGGTCTGAAGCACAGGCTTTCACATATTCTGTGTGTTGGCATACTGGTGTACTAGCCTGCACGCAAAGCTGTGTTGTGTGATGTTATTTGGTGAAATAAAAAGTTATGTACTCACCATTACATTCCATCTGTGTTGTCCATTTTCATTCAACAGTTGGAATTCGGATCTCACTAGGCCGCTTCTTCCAGATCATAGGATTTTTGAACTCTCAAGCTCCTCCTTTTACCCATAATGCCCCAACAACCTGAAATGCCTTGGATCTAGTTTCATGCCCATAAGACTGATACAGCAGTGGAAAAAAAGGAAAGAATGGAAGCTGGAGCTCAAACAAGGAAAGTACAGTTGTGTACCTACCATAAATGTAGATGTTAAGACTGTTGCAGTCATTACACTTGGATTATCCTGCTGGCAGGCTACCCGCAGTCGGCCTGTATTCCAAAGTCTAGGTCCGGTGTCGGTTGCTGTCGCCTCCTCCCTGACATCAGTGCACCAGGGGTATAAAACATGCAGCCGACGCCATTTTCTCCAGTTTTTCTTGCCCC
This sequence comes from Protopterus annectens, assembly GCF_019279795.1. Lineage (NCBI taxonomy): Eukaryota > Metazoa > Chordata > Ceratodontiformes > Protopteridae > Protopterus > Protopterus annectens. The sequence continues at coordinate 1,155,032,958 of NC_056743.1, read as the reverse complement.
AGATGTCAGGTGTCCCCAAATTGGTAGGCTGAAAATTATGCCAATAAGTATGCATGCACAAAAATAAACATTTCCTTCATCTACAAGCAAATACACCACATAGGTTGTACAGGATAGAGAAGTACAGATAAGACCCAGCAAAGAAAAGGGGGATGGTGGATGGGTAACCTGGACTGCAACAGTGAATACACTAACATCTACATTTATGGTAGGTACACAACTGTACTATGTTCATAGTGTTTCACTGTTGCAGTCATTACACTTGAGTTGAATCCCAAAGCTGAGGTTGGGTGGCTGGGTCTAAATAAGATTAGGAGAGGCTATAAGGCCCTGCAGACTGCAGTGGCAAAGCCTGCTCTGGATTTAGAGTAGAGAGGTAAGTGGTAGTGCTTGGTAAAAGTGTGCACTGAACTCCAAGTTGCAGCCTCTAAAATGTCTTTGGTTGGTACTCCTCTGAGGAAGGCTGCTGAAGTGGCTGCTGCTCTGGTTGAGTGAGGCCTAATACCCTTAGGCACTGATTTGCCATGTTGTGAATAGCAGAAACGAATGCAGTGGCCTATCCATTTTGAAATAGTCTGCTTTGAGATAGCCTTTCCTTGTGATCCTGCAGCATATGCTACTAAGAGTTGCTCAGTCTTTCTGAAATCTTTAGTTCTGTCCAAGTAGAAGCGTAGCTGTCTGTGCATGTCCAAAGAATGCAGGAGTCTCTCACCCTTATTCTGTGGGTTTGGATAAAAAGTAGGCAAATGAATGGTTTGGTTAAGGGCCACACTGGACATTACCTTAGGCATAAAAGTCGGGTTCGTCCTCAGAGAAACCCTGTCTGGATGGAAAATGATAAAAGGTTCCACAGCCATGAGTGCCTGTAACTCTGAGACTCATCTTGCAGAGGTTATTGCTAGGAGCAGAGCTGTTTTCCAAGATAAGAACTTTATTGCAGGTGTATTGACTGGCTCAAAAGGCGGCAGTGTGAATTTTTCCAAGACATAATTGAAGTCCCATGCAGATACTGGTGCTCTCCTTGGAGGTCTTATGTTTTTGGCCCCTCTGAGGTACTGTCTTAGCAATGGATGTGAAAAAATTGGTGGTTCCATATTGTAATGAGCTGAAATGGCAGAGGCATGGATTTTAATTGATGAAAAGGATAGGCCTTTGTCCAGCATCTGTTAGGTATTGTAAAATCTGAGGAATATTTGGTACAAACATTTCAATTCCTTGTGCCTGGTTCCAAGCACAGAATATTTTCCATTTTTATGCATAAGATTTTCTGGTACTGGGCCTCCTGGCCACCAAAATAACATCCATCACTGCTTTGGAGAGGTGTGTTCTGAATGGCTACATTATCTGCCATGCTTCCAGATTTAGGGTTCTGAGTTGGCTGTGCAGGATCTGATCGTTTCGTTGGGTCAGTAAATGAGGAATTAGAGGCAATATCCAGGCTGGGCCTTGAGACAAGCTCTTTAGGATTGGGTACCAGTGCTGGCGGGGCCAGTCTGGAGCAATCAGAATCATTTTTGGCTTCTCTTGTCTGACCTTTAGGAGCACCTTGGGGAGGAGAGGCAGAGGAGGAAAGGCATATACTGTTAGGGTTTTCCAGCTGAATGACAGAGCATCCACTTTCCATGCTTGCTTGTGATAAGTCCTTGTGCAGAATCTCTGTAGTTGGCAGTTGTGAGGAGAGGCAAATAGATCTACGTCTGGGCATCCCCATTTCTTAATTATCATGCTGAAGACTTGTGGATCCAGTTTTCACTTGTGGGGATCCATGAGGTTTCCTGCTTAGTTCGTCTGCCAGAGTATTGTTCTTTCCTGGCAGGAATTCTGCTTGCAGGTGTACTTGATAAGTCAATGCTGTGTCCCACAAAGTCATGGCTCGTCTGCAGAGGGGGTAGGACTGTGTGCCTCCCTGCTTGTTTATGTACCACATGACTGTAGTATTGTCCGTCCTTATCAGTATTTGTCCTGGATGGAGTATATCCTTGAAAGCTGTCAGGGCATTCTGAACAGCTAGCATCTCTTTTTGATTGATATGAAGATACCTTTGGCTTGTGGGCCATGTGCCCTGAATACATTTTCCTGCCATGTGGGCCCCCCAGGCATAATATGATGCATCTGTTATTGACTGCCTGGCTGTGGGAAGGGTGAATGGCTGTCTCTTGTTGTGGTGAGAGGCCTGTGCCCACCATCAAAACTCCTGTTGCAGGCAAGGAATGAGGGTAAAAAGAAGTTATGTCCTTACCATAACGTTCCATGTGGAGTGTTCATCTCGCCTTGGTTATTACACATGGGTTCGGAGCCGATCCTCGGCTCCGTGCCGGCCGACTGCAAGCTCTGCATCGAGAAGAAGCTCGAGGACATCTAATACCCACAATCCCCCTCTGCCTTTACCTCAGATCTAGTTTGCAAGCAAACCAGACATAAAGCACGCACACATGCCAACTATATACATAAAATACATATATACAAACATACCCAGTGTATGATAGTAACAGTAATACTGCAACAGCAGAAGGAGAATACTCCAGACCAGGCACCAAATCGAGCGTTCTTCCTAAGGGTGGGAAGGGTGGGAGTGTAATAACCAAAGCGAGATGAACACTCCACATGGAGCGTTATGGTAAGGACATAACTTCTTTATGTGAGAGTGTTCAATCTCGCCTTTGTTCTTACACATGGGTAGCGTCCCTAGCTCCATGATCCTGAGGAACTCAAGGGAGAACGTTCTTGAGCACAGTGGAACCAAAGGTTGCCCTATCCCTAGAAACCCTGTCCACTTTGTAATGAGATATAAATGTATGTGGTTTAGCCCAAGTAGCAGCCGCACAAATAGTGTCTAAAGGTAAGCGAGCTGCGTGAGCCAAAGATGTAGAAATTGATCTGGTAGAATGTCCTCTGGGTTTTGCTGATAATGTTTGATCAGAATCTTCATAAACATAAATGATACAGTCAGTTAGCCACTTCGAAAGAGTTTGTTTTGTAACTGCAAGACCCTTTCTGCTGTCAGCAAAAGCTACAAATAGTTGATCAGATTTCCTGTGATCTTTTGTTCTATCCAAATAAAATCTGAGTTGTCTATGGACGTCTAGTTTGTGCAACATATACTCTAATTTATTAGAGTGGTTTTTAAAGAAGGTGGGTAATTCGATGGACTGATTAATATTACTAGTAGAACAAACTTTGGGAAGAAAGGATGGATTAGTGCGTAGGGATACTCTATCAGAATGAAAAATTAAATAAGGATGTTTGACCGAAAGGGCCTGCAGCTCAGACACCCGTCTAGCAGATGTAATAGCCACTAGAAATAATGTTTTCCATGACAAAAATTTCAAAGTGCAACTTGAAGCTGGCTCAAAGGGTGGTAACATCAATTTAGAGAGCAATAAGTTTAAATTCCACGGTGATGTCGGACTTCTGACTGGTGGTCTGATATGAAAGGAACCTTTTAAAAAGGCTTTACAAAGTCTGTGAGCCATAATAGGTGCACCACTTTCTTCTACATGATAGTTAGAAATGGCAGCTAACTGTACTCTTAAGGTAGCCGGGGAAGCTCCTTCCTGAAATAATTCAGTCAAAAATTCTAAAACCTTATTCAACGGAGCTGTAACAGGATCCAACTGATGTGACTCCGCCCAGAAGACAAAACGTTTCCATTTACTGGTGTAAGTCTTTGTAGTGGAAACTTTATGAGAAGCTACCAAAATATCTTGAACCGCCGATGTAAGGGGAATTGACCTGGCTAGAAAGGGAAGCGGAGCAGCCAAGCTGCTAGATGGAGAGATTCCAGGGATGGGTGAGGAACTCCTGACAAGTGAGTCAGTAGATCTGGCTCTGGGTCCAGCATCCAAGGTCCCCGAATGCGGTGATGCAATAGAAAAGGGAACCAAATTTGACGAGGCCAGAACGGAGCAATGAGAATTATAGTCCTCTGAAGGTTGTTTGCTTTCTGTACAAACTTTGCAATCAGGGGAAATGGAGGAAAAGCATATAGGAGACCCGGGGCCAATCGTGCACCAGCGTCCCTGGGGACTTCCCTGGAGGGGGTAATAGGGCAAAGTAGCTCCTGCATTTGGCGTTCATTGGAGACGCAAACAGATCGCAGGTAGGCTGGCCCCATTTGCGAAAAATCCTTCCGCAACTGACTGTTTGAGGACCACTCGTGAGGCAATAGTATTGCCCTGCTCAGCCTGTCGGCTATGGCGTTGGATGACCCGGGATGTGCGTTGCGATCAGAAAGCGACGGTGGACTCTGCCCATTGCCAAATTCTCATGGCCTCTCTGCATAGTTGGTAAGACCTGGTTCCCCTTGCTTGTTTATGTACCAGACTACGGACATGTTGTCTGTCTGAACTGCAATGGTCCCTGGAGGAAGAAGGGGAGCAAAGTGTTGCAATGCCAAAAACACTGCCCTCAACTCCAGAACATTGATGTGCAGATTGTTCTCCAGATTGGTCCATTCGCCTTGGACTGTCTGTCCCTGAAAGATGCCCCCCCACCCTATCAGGGAAGCGTCCGTGGTTATCGCTGACGGTGTGGGTAGCACAAATGGTCTTCCGGATAGGTTGCAAGTCTGTAACCACCACATTAGGTGTGATTTGCATGTTTTCGTTATCAATATTTCGTGAGTCAGTGGAAGTTGTTGGAATGACCATTGTGCAAATAGAAGCCATTGTAGCACTCTCATGTGCAGTCTTCCCAATGGTATTGCTATGAGAGAAGCTGCCATGAGACCCAAAACTTTCAGAACAATTTTGCTGGGGACTTTCTGGGACAGAAGAAGGAAATGTTGAATTGAAGTGCTACTATTCTTTCTGTCGGAAGTTTTAGAACTAACTGACGTATCTAATTCCGCTCCTATGAATAAGATATGCTGTGATGGCTGTAGCAACGATTTTTGAAATTTACTGAGATGCCAAGGTGTGTACAAAGTTGTAGGGTGTAATCCCTGGCTTGTATCAGTTGACGCCTGGTGGTGGCAGACAGGAGCCAGTCGTCCAGATCACGGAAACACCTGGAATCCTAGGCGCCTCAGATGAGGCGCTACCACTGCCATGCATTTGGTGAAGACCCTGGGGCTGTGGTCAGGCCAAAGAGCAGGGCTCGAAACTGATAGTGACTGGCTCCCAGCCGGGCGCAAATGATCCCTGGACGCCCTGGCCATTTTGATGTGGTAGTATCGTCCTTCAGATCTATTGAGCACATCCAGTCGTCCTTCTGTAAGAATGGAAGGATCGATTGAAGCGTGACCATTGAACTTTTCCTTCTTGACAAAGGTGTTGAGATGACTTAGGTCCAGAATTGGCCTCCAGTCCCCTGTTTTCTTTGGAACTAAAAGAACCTTGAGTAAGTTCGAATCCTATTTGGTCCGCTGGGACTGGTTGGATGACTCTTTTTCTAGCAGCTTTGAAATTTCTGTAGCTGCTGGGTCTCGCAGATGGGGTGGTACATCTGGGAGTTTCTCTTTGGAATGGGGTGGATAGAAATGGGATTTTGTAACCTCTGGTAACAATGCTTTTTACCCAATTGTCTGAAGAAAGGTTTTGCCAGGCCTGAGGGTATAAAGCTAGCGACCCCGACTGCCTCCAGAGCAGGACAGTCGGGCCTCCTCTCAGGAGTGCTGAAAAGGTTTGCCAGGAGGTTATCCCTGTCACCTTGGTTTTGCGGACCCCTCTGCCGCCAGGGCGGCGTCTTCCACCTCTGCCCCCCTCTGCCTCTAGAGGGGCATCACCCTGTGTGTTTGGGAAAGATCCTTGGGGTTTTGAAACCACATTTTCCCTACGTTGCCCTTTGGGGTACGGTCTGGAAGGGTGGAAAACGGACTCCGACAGCAGACAGAGTCTTTCCCTCCTGTTCACACCGGGTAAGGGTCTCCTTTACTTTAGGGCCAAAAGTGTGGCTCCATCAAATGGGGCGTTAGTAAAGGAAGACTTGAAGGCTTCCATAGCGAACATAAGCGCATCCAGGATTGCCTACGAAGAGCAATCGCTGAAGCCGCTGCCCTACTCGATCCTTCGGCTGCATAGGATATTAGCCTCATGGACGAGTTCACAATGGACGTAAGGGTGTTGAGATGCGCTGTAACTTTCTCTGAGACAGCGGCATCTGTAGCACCCTGGAGGGTATCTCCCAACTCTTTGACTAGATCCCTCTGTAAACGTGTAAAATGAGTCAAATAGTTCAGGAGCATAGAAGGCAGCTGAACTGAAAATGCGCTTCCGTATCTGTCCATGGTCCTAGAATCTTTGTTAGGCGGATGGACAGATGAGGAAGACTCCGACATCTCCTTTTTCGTGGCCACTGCCACCACCATTGCGTCTACTGGAACTCCTTTGGTAAGGTAAGCTTTGTCCTGTGGTGCCGTGATGTACTTATTTGGCTTCCTAGGGACTGGTTCCACGTGTCAGGAGTCTCCACGCCCTTGAGCAATTAATTCCATTAACTCATCAAAGGCGGAGTGACCCAGGAGGAGGAAGGACGGGCACCAAATGCCTTCAGCAAAACTGACTCATCCTCAGAAGGGGGGAGGGCTTGCCAGTCACCTCTCTGTTTAAGGATCTCCAAGATGTCAGAAAAAGAGACATCCTCTGAAGGTGACTTAGGGGACCCTTCTGACTCATCTAAGTCAGTATCAGATGTCAAGGATTCTTGTGGAGAATCCAAGTGTCTCCTCTTACACAGTCTTTTCCTAGGAACTTCTTCGTGGGAAGCATCCGAAGAAGCCTCCGAGGAAGAGGGGCACCCTCAGGGGTGGCTGAGACACTGGTGCCCGGCTTGGGCGTGGCCGTGGGTGCAGAGGAGGATAACGGTCCTTTGCGGGAGGAGAAGCTGTACCTGCTGATGTGGTTGTCTGGGTAGACAACACCTTCCTCATGAGGTCGAAGGCCCCGGGTCCCGAGTCGAGGTATCTCCCGGTTCGAAGAAATGGGAAGAATCCCGAAACAGGAGCGAAGGCACCGACCCGAGGACGGAACCGAATCGATCCGTGCGAGGCCCGAGAGGCGTCGGAACGAAACATCGGTCCGACTCGGTCCCGGAACCAAGGACAGATCTTGCCCGAGACTCCGGTACGGATCGGATGGAGTCGTGGTAGCGGTGCCGACCGAGAAAAAGACGGTTCTGGCACCGAGGGCTCCACAATCATCAAGTCAGCTTCTTCCGGCTCCGAAGACTGAACAGGTCTCGGAGGAGGAACAGATGGAGATAGTGGCAGGCCTTCAAGTCTCGACATCAACTGAGAGGAGACCGAAATAAGCTTGGACAGGGCCGTATGCTCCATAAGTTTCTGCACCACACGGTCCACGTCGGTGTCGGAAAGGGCTCTAGAAGAACGAGTCGAAGGGATCGAAGACGGAGCCGACCTCAACAGAGTCGGTGGAGGAGCTCCGTCACGGTTCCAAGACTCGAGGCTCGAACTGCCAACAGTTGAACACTCGGCCCGAAGTCTGTGGAACCGGTGATCTAACTAGACTTCGAAGAGCTCGGAGCCGATGACTTTGGCTCCGGCGCCGACCCCTTCGAAGACTTGGATGCCTGGTCTGAAGCATCCAGAGCCTCCTGGAAAGAGGGTTTCAGCAATCCTCTATCCATCAGTTTCCTGCGCCTATCTGTCATGACCCTCCCACTAAAAGAGTGACAAATAGAGCAGTCCTCTTGTAAGTGGAGAGGGCCAAGACAGTAGACACAGGAACTGTGGTTGTCTGTGACCGACATTTTTTGGCCACACTGACAATGTTTGAAGCCAGATTTTAATTTTTCTGACATAATAACAAGAAAGAAAGACAGTCCAGTAATTAAAAGTCACTTCCAATGAAAAACAGTCAAATCCGGTAATAAGTGTCAATTCCTGTAATAAAGCAGACTACAACAATACTTAGTCAAAGTTATTCAAGTAGGGGTGGTAGGCCCCGAAAAACTCTGTACCCTTTAGTTAAACTAAGTAACTAATCTAAGGAACCGAGATATCAAAGTCCACTCACACACCTACTCTAACTATTCATCGACTATATTTAAAGTAATTTTTTTGAAAAGTTTAAACAGAAAGATAAATTCTTATCTGTAAAAGCCTCGAGCTAGTCCCCAGCGATGCGTATGCAGCAGCGGCAAACTAGATCTGAGGTAAAGGCAGAGGGGGATTGTGGGTATTAGATGTCCTCGAGCTTCTTCTCGATGCAGAGCTTGCAGTCGGCCGGCACGGAGCCGAGGATCGGCTCCGAACCCATGTGTAAGAACAAAGGCGAGATTGAACACTCTCACATTTAATGTTTCCAGGCTGTGACAATGTTGAGTCAAAACACTATTTAGATAACATTGTAGTTTCTTCATATGCAGTCTGGCATATGGAATTAGCAGAATGCAGGATGCCATGAAGCCCAAAGCCTGCAGAATTTTTCGTGCAGATAACTGGGTCTTTGTTGCCAACATTTTGAAGCAAGAAGTCAGTTGCTTTTGTTTGTCTGGCGTGAGATAAGCCCTCTGGACAGTTGTATTTAAGCTTGCACCCAGGAATATTATCTCTTGAGAGGGTACCAGTTTTGATTTCTTTTAGTTTACTGTGTACCCTAGGCAAATTAGTAATCTTTTTACAAACGTCAGATGCTTTAGTAGAATGTCCTTGTTCTCTGCTTGAATAAGGCAATCGTCCAAGTAAGGATATATTTGAATTCCTCTTTGTCTGCAAAATGCAATTACTGATGCCAGGCATTTTGTGAAGATCCTGGGCGCAGTAGATAAGCCAAAATGCCAAAGGGGAGTGCAGAGAATTGGTAGTGCATTGAGCAAGCTATGATTCTGAGGTATCTTCTGCAAGATTGTCTGATTGGAATATGCAGGTATGCCTCTTTTAAGTTCCAAAGTTACAAGCCAAACCTTCTCGCCCAGCATGGGCAGAAGCTGCTGCAGAGTCAACATTTTGAATTTTGGAACGTCCAGAAATGTATTTAGAATAGACAGGTCCAGTACTGGTCTCCAGGCTTTGCCTTTTCTGGATACCAAGAAAAGTCTTGAGTAAAATCTTTGTCCCTGCTCTTGCTGTGGTACTTGCTGAATGGCCCTCATGTCCATGAGGGATGAAACTTGTTTTTGTGCCTCTGCCCATTGATTGTGTGGCAGGTCTGGCATACCTTTTGCCCTTGGCAGGGTGTGAAAGTGGAACCTGTAGCCCTGGGACACTATATTCAAGACCCATTTGTCCTGGGTGATCATGTGCCAATTTTGAGAAAAAAGTGCTAGTTTTCCTCCCTAAGGGGGCTGCCAAAAGTTAAGTACTTGGTGCTGGCAGAGGAAAGTCATTGGGACTGTTTCCTGTATGGCTGTGATTTGTCTTCTCCGCTTTTGGAGGTAGAAGCGCCCCACTGTTTAGGCCTGTATGAACCTTGGGGCTGGGATCTGCCTCTGTGGCCTGTCTGACACACTATGTAGGGCAGTTCCTGCTAAATCTGGGTGGCTGTACCTGTAAGAAATCCTTTACTGTTTGCATAGATTTCGCTTTGTCCTCAATTTTCTTCAACACCTCCTCTGCTTTAATACTAGATAAGGCATCATGCTGTAATGGAGCATCTAATAATTTTGCTTTAACATGATCAGGCAGATTCTGTTCCTTTAACCAAGCATGCCTCCTAATGACAGAACCCATAACTGCAGCCCTGCAAGAGGCCTCCAGAGAATCAAAACCACATTGCAATGTATGTTTCCCACTTGTTCAGTTGCATGCAATAAATCCTACATTTCCTTATTTTCTGCACAATCAGAATTTGACAACATTTTCTGTTTTAGCAGTGACATTAAGTATTGCTGATATTTAAGCATATGAAATTGACAATTTAAAGCCCTCACAGCATTAGTAACAGAACTGTAAACCTTTTTTTCCCCATCTGTCTAGTGCCCTTGAATCTCTATCAGAGGGGATAGGGTTTTTTTGCAGTAGAAGCCTTGACCCCTTTGGGACCCTGAGAAATAGTTTCTGGGTCAGCAGCAGGGTTTTTATAAAGAAATTTATGTGAATCTGGAACCCTGTAGTATCTGTCTGGTTTAACAGGGGCAGGAGGTAAAGAGTCAGGAGAAAGTCCAGACTCTGAAAATACATCATCTACAATGTCTAACACAGGAGGAATAGCCAGTGGCCTGTGCTGAGGTAGTAAAAGAAAATCTCTAAGCCTTTTCTTAGATTCTGAGTAGTCTTGGCTCTCCCAGTGGAAGTGCTCCCTCATGGTATGCAGGGTTTCCCCAAAAGAATAAACCTCAGGCGGTGAGGCTGAAGGGATAGATTCTTCAGCATCAGAATCCTCGTAAGGAGGAAGAGAGTATTCCTGTTCGGAAGAGGAGTCAGAGGAAATGGAAACCTGATCTGAAGATTCATATTCTGTCTCTTGCCTAGGCCTCTTGTCAGGAGGGGGATGGGAACCCCTGATCAAGGTAATTAGGTCTTCGGCCATTTTGAGCATCTGTTTTTTAGGCATGGAGGTCTGTCCAGGAGAATGCTGTACTTGTTTGTTTGTCTTTAGAACTGCTTTAGTCTTTGCTTTGGAAGTTGAAGTAGGCTTTACATACAACTGTGTAGGTCTGAAAACACCCTCAGAAGCCGATGCCTGCTCAGCGGCTACGGACCCATCTGAGGGAATAGTTTCCGAGTGTCCAATACCTTGAGTATCCAGAGACCTAGCTGGCACCACGTGGGAGTCATCAGCGGCCTGTGGCTCTGAGGTAGCGGGCGTCAGGGGCTGCGAAAGCACCTCACTGAGAACTGGCGACTGGCTTAGCGGAAGCCTCGTCGGTTTTGGACCTCTGATGCCTATCCTTTTCTTTTTCCTTGTGCTTTTTGTAAACTTCGGTCGTCGGCTGTTTCGACGGCATTATATAATTGAATCTTTGGCCAAAGTAATGAAAGGCAAAATCGTAGCGATGCCTAATAGTGCGTTTGTTAAATCTAGCACAAAACCGACAGCTAGCAATGTTGTGATCAGGGCCTAGGCAAGGAATACAGTAAGAATGAAAATCCTTATGAGATTTTTGCTTCCCACAAGAAATACAATTGTTAACTTTTTCTGACATCGGACTGGAGCAAGAAAAAAGTTTCCCCAACGGGTTACTTAGCTTTAATGAAGACTTCGGATCTGAAATTCGTTTTTGAAAATCTCAGGAGTCGGCCAAGCAGCACTTGCGAACTGCTTTTGCTTCGGGGACTGCGCGGCAAGAAAGACTGAAGGAAAATGGTGTCAACTGCATCTTTTATACCCCTGGCGCACTGACGTCAGGGAGGAGGCGACAGCAACCAACGCTGGACCTAGACTTTGGAATTCAGGCCGACTGCAGGTAGCCTGCCAGCAGGATAACCCAAGTGCAATGACTGCAACAGTGAACATCAGAAGTTTCTCCAATACTCTCCAATCTCTCCAGGAACAAAAACAAGGAGGGAGTACATGGGTGGTAAGTTAAGAAAGAATGAAAATGGACAACACGGATGGAATGTTATGATAAGAATATAACTTTTTAATCTGATATCATTTTCACTCATTCCTCAACTGTTGGGACAGAGTCCCCAGCTACCTAAATCCCTGGAGGACTCTAAGGAAGGATAGCCAAAGGCTGCTCTTCCCCTACAGAGCAGATCAAATCTGTAATGAGTAATACAGCTTTAAAGATTAGCCCAAGTTGCAGCTGCACAATCATCATCCAAACAAGTTTTTGATAAAAAGGCTATTGAAGTTGCCACAGACCTGGTGGAGAGGGCTCTGGGTGGTTTTGGTAAAGTTAAGCCCACTTTTTTGATAAACAAAGGAAATACAATTAGTTAACCATTTGGCCAGAGTGACTTTAGATATTGGTTTGCCTAGTTTTGAATCAGAAAAGGAAAAATAATGCTCAGACTTTTAGATATTTAGTTCTGTGAAGGTAGAAATGTAACTGCCTCTGCAAATTTAACAAATGTAACAAATACCTCTGTTCGAAAAAATGTGAAGGAACACTGGGAAATTAATGACCTAATATTAGACTCAGACACAACTTTTGGCAAAAAGGAAGGACTGGTCTGGAACGAGACCCTATCCTTGTGAAAAATTAAATAAGGAGCCTTAGAAGACCATGCTTGAAGTTCAGACACTCTTGTGGTACATGTAATAGCAACCAAGAAAGTTTTCCAGGTCAAAAATGTTAGAACAGACTTAGCCGAAAGTTCAGAGAAGGGTTAAGTCAAGGCCTGAAGTACATTTAAATCCCAAGGAGAGGTAAAATCCTTTAAAGCAGGTCTCAGTAAGAAAGTCCCTCTGTGAAAGGCTTTGCAAAGCTTGGAGGAAGCCAAGGTAGAATTATTTACTCCAATATGAAAGCTGGAAATGTCTGCTAATTGTACTCTGATAGTTGAGGAACTAGCATCCTCACTGAAAATTGTGGCTAAAAAGTCCAGAACATTTGAAAAACAGTGCTGAAAAGGGATTAAGTTTTTAAGGGCCTAAAGAACAGATCATTTCCATTTACTCTTGTCAATCTTTCTAGTGGAAGCATTTTAATAAAATGTGACGGATGTGAGAGGAGAGCCTGGGCTGTCTACCAATAAACCGAACTGGAGAAACCATGCAGTTAGCTTGAGGCCTATTAAGTATGGGCAAGTCATGCCTGTTGGATGAGACAGGAGGTCTGGAGTTGGATCCAGAACCCAAAGAGGATGTAGAAGATAAGGCCAAAGAAAGGGAAACCAAATCTGACGAGGCCAGTAAAGGTCAATGAGGATAACTGTCCTCTTCAACTGGGATGCTTTCTGTAGAAATTTGAGAATGAGGGGGTAACAGGTAAATAGCATAAAAGAGACTGGAGGGCCAAGAGTGAAGAAGAGCATCTATTGGTGACTCCCACTGTGGGGGATCAGGGCAAAGAATCTGCTGCATTTGCTGTTAGGGCAGATGCAAAAAGGTTGCAGCATTGTTAACCCTATCAATGGAAAATTCTCTCCATTATGTTGACATTCAAAGACCACTTGTGAGGCATTAGAATGGACATGCTTAACTTGTCTGCAATCACTTTGGACTTTCCCGGTATGTCTGTTGCTGTCAGAAAGAGACTGGAAGACAGATCACCCATTGCCATACTCTCATAGCTTCTTGACAGAGGGTAAGATCTCATTATCCCTGTTTGTTGATATACCAGACTACTGACACTGTCTAGCTGGATCTCAATAGTCCTGACAGAGAGAGAGTGTCTTGAAAGGCCTGCAACACTAGGAATACAGCTCTCATCTCCAGGACACCGATATGCATCTTGGCATCCTTGGGAGACCATTTGCCTTGGAATGTCCTTTACAGGAAATGCCCCCACACCCAAGCTGAGAGGTGCCCATGATTACTGTGGCCTTGGGTTGACGGAGAACAAAAGGATGGTCTTTTTATAGTTGACTGGAGTGGATCCAACACACAAGGTAATTCATGCAAGCTTGAGTAATTTTGACTAGCCTGGATAATGGGTGTTGAAGAACAGACCATTGACTGGCAAGTTTTCATTGAATGATTCTCATATAGAACCTGTCCAGCGGGTACATGGATGATAGGATGTGCTGGGAGGGAAGAAGTCTGAACAATCTTTTGACCTGGAATTGTATGGTTTCTACAGGAGAAAGAGATGTTATATGCGTAGTTGTATTCAGAAGAGTACCGATGAATTCCAAACTCTGGGTCGGAGTGAGCTGAGATATGTTGTAATTGACAGACATTCCCAGATGGGAGCACAGCCGGAGTAAATACTCCCTTTCTTGAAACAGTCGATGCTGGTTGGAACAGTCAGGAGCCAGTTCAGATAAAGAAACACTCAGAATCCCAGTAGTCGCAGGTGAGATGCTATGATTGCTATGCATTTGGTGAACACCCTAGGGCTGTGAAGAGACCAAAGGGCAGTGCTCTGAACTGATATAACTACCTCCCAAGCTGGAAGCATGCATAGGCATTATTTTGGAGCTCCTGTTCATTCATTTTGTTGTGATAGCATGCATCTCGAAGATCTACCGAGTACATCCAGTCATCTTTGTGGAGAAACAGCAGAATGGACAGAACTGTGACCATCTAGAACTTCCCTGTCTTGATTTGGCAACAAAAAGAATCCTGAATAAGTATCAGACCTTCTCTGGTCTGGGGGGGGGGGTCACTTGGGACAACGCTTTCTTTCTAGCAGCTTTTTTATCTCTAGAGAAGCTGCTTTCCTCTCACTGGCTGGTACAGTGGGGGATTTTCTTTTGAACGACTGGAGGGCATTGGGAAAAAGGTATAACATAACTTCTGGATATTATCCTCTGCATGCACATGTCTTTTGTGATCTAGCCAGGATCTCTGGTGCAGGGATAGACAACACTAGACTGCTTCCAGAGATGAACAGTCGGGCCTCTGTTGAGGAGTGCTGACAGGATCTGTCAGAGAAAGAATCTCTAGCTCCCTGGTTATGTGGGCCACCTCTGCCATGGGAACAGCATCTTCCATATGAGTTTCACCCTCTGCCCCTGAGGGACTATTTCCATGTAGATACTGAAATGGACCCTGGGACTTCTTGAACCGCATCTTTCTACCACCTTGCTGGTTCTTAGAAAAGGACCTTTGAAGGGTACAAAATATAAGCTCACAGCTGACTGGGTCTTCCCTTCTTGTTTGCACCTAAAGAGTGTATATTTTACCTTAAGGCCAAATAGCAAGGTTCTGTCAAAGAGCGCACTGACCAAAGATGATTTAAATGGTTCCACAAAATTACACAAATGCATCCAGGCATGCCTCCTAATGGGAATGCCTGAAACTGCTGCCCATGAGGTACCTTCAGCAGCATGAGAGATTAACCTCACGGAATAATTAGATATAGACTGAAGGGTATCTAAAGTACAGTTGTGTACCTACCATAAATGTAGATGTTCGAGTGTATTCACTGTTGCAGTCATTACAATTGGGTTATCCGGCTGGCAGGCTACCTGCAGTCGGCCTGAGTTCCAAGTCTAGGTCTGGCGTCGGTTGCTGTCACCTCCTCCCTGACGTCAGTGTGCCAGGGGGTATAAAAAGATGCAGCAGATGCCATTTTCTTCAGTTTTTCTTGCCCCAGATGTCAGGTGCCCCTAAAATGGTAGGCTAAATTATGCCAATAAGCATGCATACACAAAAATGAACTTTTCCTTCATCTACAAGCAAACACACCCCATAGGTTGTATAGAATAGAGAAGTACAGATAAGTCCCAGCAAAGGAAAAGGGGGATGGTGGGTGGGCAACCTGGACTGCAACAGTGAATACACTCGAACATCTACATTTATGGTAGGTACACAACTGTACTATGTTCGTGTTTCACTGTTGCATTCATTACAATTGGGTTGAATCCCAAAGCTAAGGTTGGGAGGCTGGTGCTAAATAGGATTAGGAGAGGCTATGAGGCCCTGCAGAACTGCAATGGCAAAGCCTGCCCTGGATTTACAGTAAGAGAGGTAAGTGATAGTGCTTTGTAAAAGTGTGCACTGAACTCCAAGTTGCAGCCTCTAAGATGTCTTTGGTTGGTACTTCTTTGAGGAAGGCTGCTGAAGTGGATGCTGCTCTGGTTGAATGCGGCCTAATGCCCTTAGGCACTGATTTGCCATGCTGTGAATAGCAGAAACAAATGCAGTGGCCTATCCACTTTGAAATGGTCTGCTTTGAGATGGGCTTTCCTTGTGATCCTGCAGCATATGCAACTAGAAGTTGTTCAGTATTTCTGAAAGCTTTGGTTCTGTCCCAGTAGAAGCATAGCTGCCTGTGAACGTCCAAAGAATGCAGAAGTCTCTCACCCTTATTCTGTGGGTTTGGATAAAAGGTAGGCAAATGAATTTTTCGTAAGGGCCACACTGGACATTACCTTAGGCATAAAATGTAGGGTTTGTCCTCAGAAAAACCCTGTCAAGATGGAAAATGATAAAAGGTTCCACAGCCATGAGTGCCTGTAACTCAGACTTGTCTAGCGGAGGTTATTGCTAGGAGCAGAGCTGTTTTCCAGGATAAGAATTTTATATCAGCTGCAGAGGTTGGCTCAAACGGAGGCAGTGTGAGTTTTTCCAAGACATAGCTGAGGTCCCATGCAGGTACTGGTGCTCTCCTTGGAGGTCTTATGTTTTTGGCCCCTCTGAGGTACTGCCTTAGTAATGGATGAGAAAAAAATAGGTGGTTCTGTATTGTAATGAGCAGAAATGGCAGAGACATGAATTTTAATTGATGAAAAGGAAAGGCCTTTATCCAGCATCTCAGTTAAGTATTGCAAAATCTGAGGAATATTTGGAACAATCGTGTCAACACCTTGTGCCTGGTTCCAAGCACAGAATCTCTTCCATTTTTCTGCATAAGATTTTCTGGTGCTAGGCCTCCTGGCCTCCAAAATAACATCCATCACCGCTTTAGAGAGAGGTGCGTCTTGAATGGCTACATTATCTGCCATGCTGCCAGGTTTAAGGTCCTGAGTTGGCTGTGCAGTATGTGACTGTCTTGCTGGGTCAATAAGTGAGGAATTTGAGGTAATGTCTACGCTGGGCATTGAGACAAGCTCTTTAGGATTGGGTTCCAGTGCTGGCGGGGCCAGTCTGGGGCAATCAGAATCATTTTTGGCTTCTCTTGTCTGACCTTTAGGAGTACCTTGGGGAGAAGATACAGAGGAGGAAAGGCATATACTGTTAGGGTTTTCCAGCTTAATGACAGAGCATCCACTTTCCATGCTTGCTTGTGATAAGTCCTTGTGCAGAATCTCTGTAGTTGGCAGTTGTGAGGGGGAGGCACACAGGTCTATGCTTGGGCATCCCCAGCTCCTTGTTATCATGCTGAAGACTTGTGGATCCAATTTCCACTCGTGGGGATCCTTTAGGTTTCTGCTTAGTTCGTCTGCCAGAGTATTTATCTTTCCTGGCAGGAATTGTGCTTGCAGATGTACTTGGTAAGTCAATGCTGTGTCCCACAAGTTCATGGCTAGTCTGCAGAGGGGGTAGGAATGTTTGCCTCCCTGCGTGTTTATGTATCATATGACTGTAGTATTGTCCGTCTTTATCAGTAGTTGTCCTGGATGAAGTAGATCCTTGAAGGCTGTCAGGGCATTTTGAACAGCTATCATCTCTTTTTGATTGATATGTAGATGCATTTGCGGACCATGTGCCCTGAATACATCTTCCTGCATATGGTCCCCCCAGGCATAATCTGATGCATCTGTTGTCATTGTCTGCCTGGCTGTGGGTAAGGTGAATGGCTGTCCCGTGTTGTGGTGACAGGCCTTTGTCCACCATCGAAACTCCTGTTGCAGGCAGGGAATGAGGGTAATTATTGTTTCCCAGGCTGTGGCAATGTTGAGTCCAAACACTTTTTGGATACCATTGAAGTTTCCTCATATGCAGTCTTGCATATGGAATTAGCAGAATGCAGGATGCCATAAAGCCCAAAGCCTGCAGATTTTTTCTTGCAGATAACTGGGTCTTTGTTGCCAAAATTTTGAAATAAGTAGTCAGTTCTCTGTGTTTGTCTGGTGTGAGATGAGCCATCTGGGCAGTTGTATTTAAGCTTGCACCTAGGAATATTATCTCTTGAGAGGGTATGAGTTTTGATTTATTTTCGTTTATTGTGTACCCTAGACCCGTTAGTAATCTTTTTACAAATGCCAGATGCTGTAGTAGAATGTCCTTGTTCTCTGCTTGAATAAGGCAGTTGTCCAAGTAAGGATATATTTGTATTCCTCTTTGTCTGCAAAATGCAATTACTGGTGCCAGGCATTTTGTGAAGACCCTGGGCGCAGTAGATAAGCCAAAGGGCAGTGCAGAGAATTGGTAGTGCATTGAACCAGCTATAAATCTGAGGTATCTTCTGCATGATTGTCTGATTGGGACATGCAGGTATGCCTCTTTTAGGTCTAAAGTCACAAGCCAAGCCTTCTTGCCCAGCATGGGCAGAAGCTGCTGCAGAGTTAACATTTTGAATTTTGAAATGTCCAGAAATGTGTTTAGGATAGACAGGTCCAGTATTGGTCTCCAGGCTTTGTCCTTTTTGGGCACCAAGAATAGCCTTGAGTAAAATCCTACTCCCTGCTCTTGCTGTGGTACTTGCTGAATGTCCCTCATGTCCATGAGGGATGAAACTTGTTTTTGTACCTCTGCCCATTGATTGCATGGCAGGTCTGGCATACCGTTTGGCCTTGGCAGTGTGTGAAAGTGGAACCTGTAGCCTTGTGATACGATATTTAAGACCCATTTATCCTGGGTGATCAATTGCCAATTTTTTGAAAAAAGTGCTAGTTTTCCCCCCAAAGGAGCTGCCAGAAGATAAGTGCTTGGTGCTGGCAGGGGAAAGTCATTGAGACTGTTTCCTGTATGGCTGTGATTTTTCCACTCCGCTTTTGGAGGTAGAAGCACCCCATTGTTTAGGCCTGTGTGAGCCTTGGGGTTATGATCTGCCTCTAGGGCGTCCGTAGCTGCCTCTTTGTGGCCTGTCTGACACTGGAAAGGACCAATTCTTTGTAGGACAGTTCCTGCTAAATCTGGGAGGCTGTGCCTGTAAGAAATCCTTGACTGTTTTGCATAGCTTTAGCTTTGTCCTCCATTTTCTTCAACACCTCTTCTGCTTTAACACCAAACAAGGCATCATGCTGTAATGGAGCATCTAAAAGTTTTGCTTTAACATGATCGGGTAGATTCTGTTCTTTTAACCAAGCATGCCTCCTAATGACAGGACCCATAACAGTGGCCCTGCAGGAGGCCTCTAGAGAATCAAAACCACATTGCAAAGTATGCTTTCCCACTTGTTCAGCTGCATGCAATAAATCCTGCATTTCTTTGTTTTCTGCACATTCTGAATTTGTCAACATTTTCTGTTTAAGTAGTGACACAAGATATTGCTGATATTTAAGCATATGAAACTGACAATCTAAAGCTCTTGCAGCCAAGGTAGCAGAAGTATAAATCTTTTTCCCCAATCTGTCCAGGGCCCTTGAATCCCTATCAGAGGGGATAGGGTTTTTTGCAGTGGAAGCCTTGACCCCTTTGGGACCCTGAGAGATAGTTTATGGGTCAGCAGCAGGGTTTTTATAAAGAAATTTATGTGAATCAGGAACCCTGTAGTATCTGTCTGGCTTAACAAGAGCTGCTGGTAAAGAGTCAGGAGACAGACCGGACTCTGAAAATACATCATCTACAATGTCTAAAACAGGAGGAATATTAAGGGGCCTGTGCTGAGGTAATAAATGGAAATTTCTGAGCCTTTTCTTGGATTCTGAGTAATCTTGGCTCTCCCAGTGGAAATGCTCCCTCATAGTATGCAGGGTCTCCCCAAAAGAATAATCCTCAGGAGGAGACGCTGAAGGGATAGATTTCTTCAGCATCAGAATCCTCACAGGGAGGAAGAGAATATTCCTGTTCAGAAGAGGAAAATGGAAACCTGATCTGAAGATTCATATTCTATCTCTTGCCTAGGCCTCTTATCAGGAAGGGGATGGGACCCCCTGATCAAAGTAATTAGGTCTTCGGCCATTTTAAGCATCTATTTTTTAGGCATGGAGGCCTGTCCAGGAGAATGCTGTACTTGTTTCTTTGTCTTTAGAACTGCTTTAGTCTTTCCCTTTGAAGCTGAAGTTGGTTTCACATATAACTGTGTAGGCCTGAAAACACCCACAGAAGCCGATGCCTGCTCAGCGGCTCAGGACCCATCTGAGGGAATAGTTTCTGAGTGTCCAATACCTTGAGTTTCCAGTGGCCTAGTCGGCTCCATGTGGGAGTCGGAAGCGGCCTGTGGCTCTGTGGTAGCGGGCATCAGGGGCTGTGAAAGCACCTCACTGAGAACCGGCGACAGGCCTAGCGGAAGCCTCGTCGTCTGTTTTGGATCTCGGTTGCCTGTCCTTTTCTTTGCGCTTTTTATAAACTCCGGTAGTCGGCTGTTCCGACGGTATTATATAATTAAATCTTCTGCCAAAGTAATGAAATGCAAAATCGTACCGACGCTTAATAGTGCGTTGGTTAAATCTAGCACAAAACCGACAACTAGCAACGTCGTGGTCAGGGCTTAGGCAAGGAATACACTAAGAATGAAAATCCTTATGAGGTATTTGCTTCCCACAAGAAACACAATTAACTTTTTCTGACATCGGTCTGGAGCAAGAAGAAAGTTTCCCCCAACGGGGTACTTAGCTTTAATGAAGACTTCGATCTGAAATTCGAATTTGAAAATCTCAGGAGTCTGCCGACCGGCACTTGCAAACTGCTTTTGCTTCGGGCACCACGCAGCAAGAAAGACTGAAGAAAATGGCGTCGGCTGCATCTTTTATACCCCTGGCACACTGACGTCAGAGAGGAGGCGACAGTAACAGACGCCGGACCTAGACTTTGGAACTCAGGCCGACTGCGGGTAGTCTGCCAGCAGGATAACCCAACTGTAATGACTGCAACAGTGAAACACGAACATCTGCAAGGAAATGATGTTCTCTTCTTCGGAAGATATGGATCCCAAAAGAGATTTGGTAAGCTCCTTGATCCAGACTCTTTGACATCTTGTAAAATGTGCCAAATAATTCAGTGATATTAAAGCGAAGATCGCTGATGCATAGACACTATTTGCAAACCTGTTCAGCACCCCAGACTCCCAGTTAGGGGGTGGACAGAGGAACTGTATCCTGCTAGTTCCTTTCTCATGACTGCTGCAACAACCAAGGCATCAATAGGCGCTCCTTTACTCCAGTGCAGACGGTCTTTTGGAGGTGCAAGACTTTTGTCTGGTCTCTTGGGAATAGATTTAACAGCGTCCAGTTCCTTCCACGCCTGCCAAGTGACCAAATCTATAACTTCACCAGTGGGTGGAATTACCCAGAAAGTAGATGGGCCAGACCTTAAAGCCTCCAGAAGCACGGATTCCTCTTGGGAAGGGTTATCGAGAGACTAACCAACTCCTTGTTTAAGGAGTTCCAAGATGTCTCTAAAGGAGACATCATTAAGTGGTTAGCTGGGGGACCCTTCCCCTCATCAAAATCAGTG
The DNA here is from genome assembly GCF_019279795.1 of Protopterus annectens. Classification (NCBI taxonomy): domain Eukaryota; kingdom Metazoa; phylum Chordata; order Ceratodontiformes; family Protopteridae; genus Protopterus; species Protopterus annectens. The sequence goes on along the minus strand of NC_056743.1, from coordinate 1,155,012,001 downwards.
TCTTCAGTGACAGACCCTCATGGGGAGTCTAAGTGACTCCTCTTGCACTTTCTCTTCTGAGGGACTGCCTCAGAGGGATGGTGCAGTAGGTACTGGAAGTGATGGGTGGACTGAAGGTTGACTCAGACTGGCTATCCTGGTTGAATGGATGAACAAGGCTCAGGACGCAAAACCACATGAGATAAAGAAGCCTGATCTTAGGATGACAGGGGCATCTGAGCTCTAGGCATAGAGAGGACTCTCTCTACTACCTCAAAAGCAGAGTTCCTAAGGGAATCAGAAACTGATGATCTGGCAAATGACCGTGTTGGATCAGTCAGAACAGAGCTAACATTGATGCTTCAAGAGGAAGAGTCAGCCCCGACAGTTTTGGACTCAGAGTCTTGTCTGGCTCTGAGGTCTTGGTGCTGGACAACTCAGAGAAACTACCAGAGTTGAAGAAATGATGATCTTCGGATCTGAGGAAGATGCCCCCAAGCATTTTGGATATAATGGCTCTGAAACCAAAGGACGGTTCGGAGAAGGAGATATTAAAGGTGGTGGTGTTCTGTGAAGGCTCTCAGAACCTGATAGGGTTGGAGCCGAGAGAACTCCCATTTGAATTTGTATCCTGGGGAACTTCACCATCATCCTATCCACATTTGCTTCGCAAAAACACCTGGAGGATCAAAGAGAGGAGGCTGTTGAAGAGGGCCTAGAATGTATTCTAGGCAACTGTTCAAGGAATGGAGATAGTAATCTGGAAGGGACAGGACACGAAACTAAAGGGGGAGTATGGATCTGAGGGGATCTTTCAACTCTTGGCTTTGGACCAAAATGGTCAGCTTCGACTTTTTCAAAAGTTTAGGTGGTGGCTCCTTTGAAAGAGCGGAAGTCAATGCCTAAGTAGGAGGATGATCAGGGGATCTTTTGCATGAATCATTGTCCTTTGTAACAGAGTCACTCTTCTAGTCCTGATTTTTACGAGTTTGAGCCACAGCAACCAGAGTAGAGTGTTTGGAAGGAATAAGACCCTTAAGGATAAGCTTATTCTGCCTGTCATTGAAAGCTCCGGCATTAAAGCCTTTACAAATACCACAATCTATGTCTATGTAACATTACACACATTCTGCATGGACGTCCGAGTTTAGGACCTTGTGCCTACAAGCTATACATCTTTTGAAACTGGTTGGCTTGTCCAACATTTTGTAAGCCTGAAGAGAAAATCAGACAATTCACTACAACTACAACAACTAGAAAGTAGAAAGGATTTTTTTTAATGAAATAAGTATAAGAAAGGACTATCAAAAATAGTAATAATAAGTACTGTAACTAGTACAGAAAGGGAAAAGGAAGACTATCAACAATGGCATTGATAGGTTACTCAAGTAGTACGAGAAAAAGGGTCATGTAGTATAAAAGGGAAGCAAGAGAAAGAGCTGCAAGAGTGCTAGAAAGAGGAAAAAGGAAATTAAACTCACGTAAAAGTGAAAAAATTATGGACTAAAGTCCTAAAGCCTGACAACTCACTATCTACGTCTGTTTGCATTGGTGGAAAATGAGATTTAAAATATGTTGGGCATTGTGGGTAAAGGGAGAATTCTGTGATCTAGAAGAAGTGTCCAGGTCAGATCTGAACTCCAACAGCTGAGGAATGAATGAAAACGACATAATCAGATCTGCTATTTCTACACATACTGTTTCACTGTAGTCTCATCCTGCACCACAAACATTTACATGTAGGTACTTCTGACTTCAAAACACTGCATCTTTCTTCATCTCTGTTTCTTCAAAAGACTAATATTTCAGAATTACAGGAGAACTATGCCATCCCTTGGCCTTCTCGTGTTTGAATGAGTATACTACAGGCAGTCTTTTATGCTCTCACATAATACATTAGAATTATAGCCCTTGCTTACTATATGCAACTAGCATGCTAACAATTCACCACCAGCTCAGATACCTTTAGTTACTTACTAGTATTTTTTCAAGGGGAGAAGTACAGCAAAAAAGGTTTAAAAAAAAAAAAAAAAAAAAAAAAAAAAAAAGTTTGAATTTTCTTACCATTCAACAACTGATCAAATAGCTCCATAACATATATGCAGAAGCAGCGTCTGTGGCAGCAATGATGTCAGCACACACAAGACTTGTTTAACGGAACAGAAAGCAAATCCACTTTTGGCTGTTTCACTGAACCCAGAACTAATACAGTACTGAAGAAAATGCAACATAAGTTCTGAAACATTTTTTTAACAAAGTTTTACCATATTTACAAAATCATACTAAAATATCAAAACAAAGTATTCCTGAATTATACACATGAAATCAAACCTGCTATAGAATCAATGTAAAAGTGCATTACAAACAAAAATGTTACAAAAAATAAATAATAGAAACAATACACCCCTTTCAAAGTCAAAGATTTAGCACTACAATGCACAGGTCTTGGCTTATGCTGCAAAGCAGCAATATTCAACGGCTCAGCCAAAAACAAAATATATATCTCTGACAAATGCAGTATGAGAACTGAAACACAGAAAATTAAAAGACTATCTACATTTTCTGGTTCTGCATTTACCCACTCTTTGCAATCCTCTTCCCTTTCCCTACAACTCCACCTTGCTGGGTCATACCAATGGAAATAAAATCTTATTTTATTTTAACCTGCGCCTGATGACATACAGCTGACATACACTTGCAGTAGTCTAGGACACCATAATATCCCACAAAACATACTGTAGTGCTTGAAAGAAATGGTAGAAGTAGGGGCAAAACATTACATAGACACATCTGTTGGGCCTAATGGAATTAAAGACATATTTCCATGCAAATGAAGACTATCTACATGGATCAGATAAACTGTGTCTAATGGCTGTCACTGAAATATTACAAAAATAAACTTTTGCATATCTGGGGCTGTTTAGCAACATATATACATTAGACAGTCTTTTTATTACTTGTAAAGTTCTTTTAAACGATTTCACCTGCTCAAACCACATCAGAGACAGTCACATGTGTATAATGCAAACTATCAAATTCCAAATGCAGTGTGTGACATACTGTTTCTTTTCTGCACATCAAGCAGCAAAAAGTCCACATTCTTTTCAGGGCTGCATGAACCCATAAGAAACTATCCATCTCTGAAATAAAATTAAGACCTCCAGATTTTCAAGAGTCCAGCTCTTGAAGCAAATTCATCCAATATAGATTCTGTGGAAATCATTGGCACCGAAGACAGCATTACATTTAGGGCACTTTCTCTGGCGTGTGTCATACCGTGTCTTGACACATTCAAAGCAGAACACATGAAAGCACTTGGTCAGAACAGCATCTTTGTTTCTCATGTTACAGCAAGGACAAGTCAGACGAGCCTGGGAATGAAAGTACGATGTAAATTAAAAACTGCACTAAAATACAGAGAGGAATATCACAAAATGTATTCTAAGCCAAATATTTTGAAATAACACGGTCACTGCTTTCGGTAAATCTGATGTCACACATTATCTAACTTTACAGTGTAACAAGCAGTAAACCTGTTATCTGTCTTTTCAGTTTGCCTTCTAGCAAATGCATTACATTTTTAACACTAAAAGTACCATATTGTCTTAACCTTAACAACCCAGATTTCATTTCTGACAGCGTTAGCTGGCAACACCTTTCTATCCATGAAAGGATGCCAGAATATACATTAACAAGTCCCTATTAGCTAAAGGTTAAACATTCTGGGGCAGTGCGAAATACCCAGTCTGGGCAACTTATTTATTTTACATTTGTTTATCTGGGTTGTATGCTGATCTCAGTGGACCATTTACAGGCACTGCCTGGGTAAATACACCATAATATAACGAGGAGATAAAGTTGCATACAGTGTAATAAAGAAGTACTGAAGAAATATCCATACAAACTTTACACATTTATTTTACTTATTTACTTCCAGTTTGATGACCGGGGAAGTCCACTGGGCCAAGCAGAGTCCATTTTCAGTGGAGGCCCGGGGAGAAAAGCTCCAAAAGCAGTTAATAGACTATAACATAAGTACAGTATGGAATATACAGTATACAAAAGCATGAATATATAATTTAAAATATGAACACAAAATCAGGGAGTATATGTTTAAAACACAAATATTAAAATACAGATAAAGTCAAAAGTAATACACAGAGTATAATTAAAAGTACAAGTCATAAAGTGTTTATACAACTTTAGTGTTTGTTCTAACAATAATGTTAGTGATCAGAGGTGATAGATCAGATTGAAGGGTGGTTTGAAAGAGACGACAGTGTAATTTCGGTGGGAAGGGAGCAGGAACAGCCCCAGTTTGAGGTAAGGTAAGAATGGAGGCGAGATTTGAAATTAGAGTGGTTTTGAGTACATTGGAGGGAGTGGAGGAGAGAATTCCAGTTTAGCTAAGGAGTATGATAGAAGTAATTGGCCAGGAGGGCGTAGAGGTCTATAGATTTTAAGGAGGTTTTGGTTTTCAGATCTAAGAGTACAACTGGGGAGGGTAAGGGGTTAAGACAGAAGAAAGAAAGAGGGGCAGATGGAGGGTTGGAATATGAATTTGTGACCAGTGGTGAGTTGACCGAATTTCAGGTAATTAGGGAGCTGAAGCCAGTTTAGGGAGTTGAGGGAATGGCAGTGAAGGGTGGAGTATTTGGACCCTGTAGCAAATTTTACAGACTTTGTTATAGCAGGCTTCCACTTTGTTTTTTAGGTTAAGCTGGAGATGCGTAAGTAGAGGGGCACCATACATAAGAGAGAAACAGGTAGGAGGAGGCTAGAGTACATCTGGTAGAAACAGTTAGATAGCAATTTTGTCTATACAGCAGACCTAGTTTTTGGTGGGTTTTTTTTTATATTATTTTGTATGTGAATTTTAAATGTTCATCAGTGGTGACAGGTAGTTTGGTGTGAGGTACAATTTCGATTAGAGTGTCATTCTGGTTTTTATTTTAAAGGAGCTTTTGTCTATGGTGAAATTTCTTGAAGGAGAGAATATCATGATTTTTGTTTCGTTAGCACTGAGAGTGAAATTGTTGTTTAGCATCGAAGTTTCAGTATTGGAGAAGGCTGTTTGGGTTTTCTGAAGGAGTTCAGTGGGAGACACTGCAGCACGGATGATTGTGGGGTCATCAGCATACTGGATCAGTGTAGCATTATCTATGGATTTGTGAAACTTATTAATGAAAATATTGAAAAGTAATGGGCTGAGAATAGAGCCTTGGGAGATGCCGGAGGGATTATTGAGAAAGGACGAAGTGGAATTTTTCCATTTAACAGCTTGTTGTCTATTAGAGAGAGAGAGCTTGTAAACCCTGCTATGGAAGAAGGAGAGAAACTGAGGGAGGAAAGTTGAGATAAGAGTAGAGGTAGTGAGATGGTGTCAAAGGCTTCGGAGAGGTTTAAGTAAAGGGTGGATACGATTTTCCCAGAATCGTGAGCACAATTAATGGTGTCAAGGAAGGACACACGAGCAGTGGTAGTTTGTGGGCAGGCCTGAAACCATGTTGTGTTGGGGTAAGATGATAATTGTGTGCTAGTTATGGCAAGACTTGGTGATGAATGCACTTTTCAAGGAGTTTAGAAAGAGGTGAGAGAATAGCTATAGGACGGAAGTTAGTAGTGCCTGGTGTTACTGCCACCTTTTTGGAGAGGGGTCACAAAAGCTTTCTTCCAGAGTGAAGGAACAGAGGCCTCTTGGATGGACCTGTTGATAAGAATGGAAATGGGGAGGGCAATGCTGTCTGCAGCTATCTTAAGGAAGGATGGAGGCAGATTATCAGGAGTGTAGGAGCAGGGACTTAGGTTTAAGACTGAAAGGTGGAGCGTTAGAAAGCAGTGGATGGGGTACTATGAGAGGGAGAGAGGATGGAAAAGTTTGCGGTTAGTTTGGCTATGCAGTCAGCAAAAAAGGTGTTGAAATTAGATGCAATTTCAAGGTCTGGGGAGTTTGGGTTAGGGCATGGATTGTCTTTTCTACCAGGGTTTAGAAAGGAGGAAATAAAATTCCAGAACCTTTTTGGGGTTAGAATTATGTTCTGATTGGAGTTTGGAGTAATAAGTCTTATGGTCTTTAGTTATTAGTTTCTTTACTAAGTAGTGGAGTTGTTTGAATTCGATCAGAGAATTTAACTTTTTGGTACTGCTTCCAACGTTTGTCTCTGAAGAGCATTAGTTTCCTTGATTCTTTAGATAACCAGGGAACAGTTTTGGCTTTTACTCTTGTTGTTCTATGAGGGGCTAGGCTGTTTAGTAAGTCTAGGAAGGTTTTCTTGAAGTAATTAGTTGCACTGTCAAGAGGCAGAATCTTTAAGAGGGCCCAATTCATTTTTTTCATACAGTCGGAAAATGTCTGTGGATTGAAGTTGGTGAGATTATGAGTTTGAATGTACTGATGCTGTATTTGGACAGAAGAGGCAGACTGGAGGGCATAGGCTGGTACGTGGTCGCTAAGGGGATCAGGTATAATTCCGCTGTTTGAGATTAGGTTGAGATGATTTGCTAAGATCCAGTCCAGTGTAGTGCCAGAGGAGCCATCTTTATTGGGTCTGGTAGGGTAGGGTAGTTTATTAGCTGGGAGAAGTTAAAGAGATTAACAGTTTGCCTTGGGGATTGTGAGGAGATGGTGGCCCAGTTGATGTTTACATCACCAAGGATCAATGTTTCCTTTCTGATGTTGGAAAAGAACCATGACAGAATGTCTTCAAGGGTGGGGATGTTTCACCAGGAGGAATGTAGATGGCAGCTATACATAAAAATTTAATTTTGTTGATTTTTAGGAAGACTATGGATAGTTCATCAGGAGATAATTTAGGAATGGGGTTAGTGCATGGAATGACTGTTAGAGAAGAGGAGTAAATTATTGCTACCTCTCCTCCTTTCATGCTAGGTCTGTCATTCTGTATAATTTTGGGTGTGGGGGGAAGAATTTCAGCATTTTTTATATGAGGTTGCAGCCAGGTTTCTGAGACAGTTAATATGTCGGGATGGTTATGTGACAGCCAGGCGTGTAATCTGGGTATTTTATTGCAAATACTTTGGGTATTGATTGTAGCTAGAACAACAAATTTAAAGGCAAGCTGCATGCAGGATGGACATGAGCAAGTAATGTGCATGTTGTCACTCCAGATTCTACTTGAGTCTGTTTTTCAAACTATTAGAAGAGGTGGAAAAGGTGAGAAAGGAGGAAAAAAAGAGGTGGTAAGAGTGTTTTCAGATATATGGGAATTTAAAAACTTGTTCAACAATCATTAATGGAATGTTAAGGCCAAAGATACATTATGGACTGTGGTTTATAGAATACAGGAGATGCAACTGACTACAGTATTCAAGAGGCCTATACCCATTTGGAATTCTATGTGACTATATGATGACATTCCTAATGTATATTATGAAGATGAAGTGCTACTAAACAGACTCTGCCTCAACCAATAAGCAATTCTTACCCATGGAAAGAAAATTAAAAATATTTTTCAATTAACCCTCTTTCTTGGCTTTCTTCTTTATTGTCCTTTCCCTTTCACCACTTACCTTTTATTATAACTCACATCCACATCAGGATGCATAAATATAGCACTTTTAATACATATGGTTTTATAGAAACAATGAGCTCAGACATTATGCAAATTAGGGTATCACAATACAGGAAGCTTCTCACAGCTTCCTCATTTCTTAATCCTGCACACTAGTCTTTATCTGCTGTAGCTCATCTTGGCTTTGTACCCTATGACTGATACTACAACTTACTCTTTTTTTTTTTTTGTAAAATATATGGTGTTCAGATAAATCAGTGAAGATGATGCAGCTACTAAATAATGACAGATATTTGGATTTCAGATTTAATAATCTTTAGATAAAATCATGCTAATGCAAAGCTTGCTATTCTAGAAATTTTCTAAGTATAGAAAAGGTAATACCACACTTTTGGCACTGTGTCCACAATTATTCTTTTTAAATGACTCCTGGATTTTTGACCAAAGATATTGACAGGTATGTGGCTGGGGGTGGGTGTAGTAGTGAGCTGCACATTTTATTCTGACAGAATAAAGACAAGAAGATGCACTTTTGCAGGTCAGTTATTTATGAATTTATCCATTCATCTGATCACAGCCTAATACCAGAAGTCATATGTCAAAGTCATACAAGTGGCTACAACTGATGGTCACATGTGTTTGTGTATGCATATGCATGTAAATGTGTGTGTGTATATATTTTTTTTATATATACACACACACACAAAGTGTATGGGTCTACTTCTAAATACCATAATTCCAATATAATGAAAACCAAAATACAGAGACAAGAATCACAAAACTTAAAATGCTGAAATACGTATTTACAGGGCAAGTAAACACTTGCCCAACATGGCGAATTATGCCCATTCTCCACTGTAGTGTGTTCCCAGTGTTGGTATATACAGTGGATATAAAAAGTGTACACATCCCTGTTAAAATGACAGATTTCTGTGATATAAAAAAATGAGACCACAATAAATCATTTCAAAGCTTTCCCCACCTTTAATGTGACCTATAACCTGTACAATTCTATTGAAAAATAAAGCAATCTGTTAGGGGAAAAATATAAAAAAATAAAAAGCGTACAATACGCTGGTTGCATAAGTGTCATCTTCGTCTCCTTTCGGCTTTTCCCGGTTAGGGGTTGCCACAGCAGATCACCGGTCTGCTCATGATTGGCAGTGGAGTTTTAAGGTGTCGAGTTGCAAGCCCAACGCCCAACCTTCCACAGACTACACACATATGCACACACAAACACACCTAGGGCCAATTTAGAGTGCCCAATCCACCTACAGCATGTCTTTGGGATGTGGGAAGAAACCCTCGCGATCACAGGGAAGGCATGCAGACACCACACAGAAGGCACCCCAGCCGAGAATCGAACCGGAGAACCTCTTGCTGTGAGGTGGCAACGCTAACCGCTGCACCACCAGTTGCATAACTGTTTATGCCCTTAAGCTAATACTTTGTTGTGTGTGCACACCGTTAAGCTAATACTTTGTTGACGCACCTTTTGATTTAATTACAGCATTCAGTCTTCTTGGGTACTCACCTGCCATCAATTAAAGTGACTCTGATTAACCCCAAATAAAGTTCAGCTGCCCAGGTAGGATTTTCCTGACACATTCACTCATCTGCCTGCCACAGCAAAATCCATGGTTCGCAGAGCACTTACAAAGCATCAAACGGCTCTCATTGTTGAAAGGCATCAGTCAGGAGAAGGGTACAAAAAAATGTCCACAGCATTGGATATACCATGGAACACAGTGATGTTGCAAAGAACTGGACGTCCTGCCAAAATTTATGAAAAGACAAGACAAAAACAGATCAGGGAGGCTGCCAATAA